>NW_022111369.1:82435906-82448667 GCF_000313985.2 Echinops telfairi | reverse complement strand
TAATTTTTTTTGCATTTTGTTAAATTTCTTTTGTATCTCAAAAGAAATCAATCAAAGATTTCCACACTTTTTCTGCCCCATTAACATAACAAATACAATTCATTTCCAACTGTTATTATAACCACAGGCATTGAGATCAGGATTTACAACATGTATTTGGGAGGACATAATTCAGTACATAACCCTCAGAAGTCATACCCACTAGCCACTTCATGGAAGAAAGATGTGCAAACTGAGTTCCATAAAGATTTAAAGGGTTTCCTCCTTGGAAGCCCTTATGCATCCGTTCTGTCTTGTCAGGTCTCAGAAGGTCACTATGAGAAGGAACACACTCCACACCAATAAAGTTTGTATTTCTCTGTTTGGTCCCCTCTGTCCTTTTGGCTTACAGGCACTACATCAAATTTATTTCAAGGGTGGCATGGTATAAACTGCATAGGTGGCAACATATAAGTAGTAAGCAAATATTTAATTTCTTCCTTTCCTCTCCCCAATTGGAAGGACCAGATCATGTTGTATAAACTGTTCAAACAAAATAGAGCAATAACTTGGACAAGAGTTAATGTTCACAACCATTTTTTTACAATTTGCATTTTATTTGAGTCTCAAAGCCTTGAATTTTCCTGGATCAAAAAATAAACAAGATAACATGATGTATAGCAAGGAAAAGGAAAAATTGAAACTCTTTTCCATTGCGGATTAAAATACAAAATGTTACAGCTAGGTGGAAAACAGTGTGATAATTCCTTTAAAAACTCCCATATGATTCAACATTTCTAATTCTTAAGTATATACACTGAAGACATAAATGTAGAGACTTTAAAAAAACTTGTACATCCATGTTCATTTCAGCACCACTCAAATAGTCCAAAGGTGGAAAAACTTAAAATGCATGCCAACAGATAAAGCAAAGGTGATGCATGCATTTGATGACGTAGTACTCAGCCAGTGGGAGAAAGGAAGTCAGGATGCATGATATAAGAGGGTTAGAGCTTGACAATATGGCACTAAGTGAAACAAACCAATCACAAAATGACAATTACTGTGTGACTTCACTTATATGAGAAAATAAGAGATGCAAATGGACAGAGCAGAAAGCTCTGTAGTGGTTAGCAGGGGGCAGGAAGGGAAAGAAAGATGAAGAGGAATGGGAATGTCGCCTTGATTACGGCGAGGGTTGCACAGTGATGACTGAAATTGCTGTCCATGAGCTGCACTCCTGTAAAAGTTGAATTGGCTACAGTTGGGTTATAGATATGTTTTCAACAATGAGGAAACCAAGACAAAACAAAAAGAATCGCTGCTGATACTGTTTATCTACAACCAGACATCTCATAGGATTTGGCTCCTTGCTTTGGAAGTTTAGATTCAGAGGCAGATACTACTATATAGAGAACCCTGCAATAACAGTCATAACAACAAGCCATGAATGAATATATAAATAGACATTACAAACTGAATAGGTGTGTAAACAAAAACGAAACTATATCGATAGCATTGTAGAGGATACTTGTGTTACAAATATACCCATGAATGTGAAAGGGCATCTAGGGGTCAAACTCATGAATACCCTTGAAGGAATGAGCTCTTGGCCTTAGGACTCAGGATCATAATCTCTGGGACATAAGGATAGATAAGGACCAGGCAGTAGTTCATTCCACTGTGCATGGAGTTGACCTGAGGCAATGGATTGAAGGCAGTGAACAATCAATCCCCAATAGACCAGACTCACGACCATTAAGTTGGTGCAGACTCAGCAATCCTCTCGGTCAGGGCTGCAACAATAGATTGCTGAACGGGAGGAGGAAGCGAAGCACTGCTGAGGATCAGGGACAGCATCCTTCACTATGAATTACAATTCAGTGTGAGGAAGAGCCAACTCCTCCAACCTGACCAATGGGGAACATCATGAGAAATGGAGAAAGGTTGAAGTTGTCAAGGATATTGTCTTGCTTGGACCCACCACCAATGCCCATGGAAGCAGCAGTCAAGAGATCAAAAGATGTACTGCATTAGGTAAATATGCTGCACAAGACCTCTTTAGAGTATTGAAAAGTAAAGATGCTACTTTGAGGACTAAGGTGTGCCTTACCCAAGCCATGGTATTCTCCATTGTATCATAGGCATGTGAGAGTTGGACATTGAATAAGAAAAACCCTATAAGAATTGATGCATTTGAATTGTGGTGCTGGAGAAAAATATTGAAAATGCCATGGACTTCCTCAAAGACAAACCAATCTGTCTTGGGAGAAGGAAGGCCAGAGTGCTCCTTAGAGGCAAGGGCGGTATGACTTCACCTTGCCTACTTTGGACATGTTGTCCGCAGAGACCAGACCCTGGAGAGGACATCATGTCTGGTGAGTGGGAGGGTGGAGAGCAAGAGGAAGGCCCTTGATGAGATGGATTGACAAATGTGAGGCTGGCCCGGGACCGTGCAGTGTTTCATTCTGTTGTACGTCAGGGTCACTACGGATCTGAACGGACTCAATGACACCTAACGACGACAGGGCAGGTCAAGCTGCCCCTGTGAATTTCCGAGATTGTAACTCTTACTCGAGTAGCAGCCTTATCTTTCTCTGTGGAGCAGCTGGTGGTTTCAAACTTCAGACATTATGATCGCAGCCCAACTGGTAGCAATTATGCCAGCTGGGTTCCTGCACCTCAGATTCAAAGATACACCTTTTAGCTCACTCTTCATACCCCCAGGTCAAAACCTCCATTTATCATACTTCTCTAAGTCAATTAGTCACATTCTCCTTTTGTTCTTTTCTCACTCAGGGTCTGCACTAAACTAATATTGGATGGATCATTAATGCAGCCACCTGGTATGTGTTTTTCAGTATTTTTACTCCATGAGAGCAGTCACTGTCTCACTCACATTTATATCTAAATAGAGCCATCACTAATGCCTGTTATGTAATAGTGTTTCTGTGAATGTTGGTTGTTGAGACTAACAGAGAAATGGAAACTAAATTAACCAGTGTATTTTCATCCAGGGTATTGGTGACAATTTTTTAAAGATATACACTTAATACAGGATGAACTCCTAAACCTCATCAATAGATATAACAGATTATTTGCCATGTAAAACAGCAATGCCTGGGGGGAGAGATTAGACTGATAATGAACAGTGACCATATTTGTAAGTCAAGGGACTCATAATTTTAATATTTCTATTTTATACTTTTCTGTCCTTCCCCCCAATTCTTAAATAGTATTGTATGAAACTCAGTTTTACTCAGGCACACCTAGTGTCACCAGGTGTCAAAGTTAACTCAAGGGAACTGGTTTGTCTCTTTGTTATCTTTAAAAAATATGCTTCTAGAAAGGTTTTTAGTATTTTTTATCATTATGTGGGAGATACAAAAGTTTAAATATGTACCAAAGACACTGCTATTGTGTTGATTCCTACTCATAGAAACTCTGTGGGGCAGAGTAGAGTTTTTCCTGTGAATTTCTGTGACTGTAATCTTGCCAAGAATAGAAAAGATTAATTGTTTCCCTTAATGTGGCTGGGGGCTCGAACTGCTGATTTGGGGGCTAGTAGTCCAACATGTATTCAAGTATGCAGGACTACATGATCCTAATATATAAGATAGGCTAATATTCCTCCAATATATAAAGTTATTTTATTTATTCCAACACCCAACTCCCTTGCATGTTTAGTTACCATATAAATCCCTATTTGTGTGGTTTTATGTGAGTATGTGGATTTCGGCTTTAAATTTTTCTTTATGCACTTGGTAAATTTAGAAGTGTCACTTGATTGGCTGAGACTTGCAAGTGTCAGCAGATTTATTTTTCTCCAAAACAGGTTAATGCTCCAGTTAACTGCTGTCCAGATAGTTTTTATTAAAAAGTAGCACAGTTCTCCCTGTGAGATTTCAACATCACATGCTAGAAGAGACTGAGAAGTTAACTAGGTTATAAGGATTTAGGGAAGTGTCTGATCATTGCTACATTATTGCTGAGCTAGACACAAGTGGAGTTTTTAAACGAAATATAAATTATAATCACGGCAACTGTTGATTAATGGAGTCATTTTGGATGGGAAAAGTCATGCTTTGCTAAAAAGGTCGGTGTTTAGTTAGCTGAATTTATTTTTACTAAGATTTCCCCCTTACAATAGAATTAGCTACCATTGCATCTTTATAAATAGAGAGATTTTGAAACATTTTTCCTGTCACCTCAAGGTCCTCTCCTGGAGTTCATTAAGCCAGATGCCCCACTTCGTGTATTTCCGTGAGATTCACATTAGAATCTTACTCCTCTCAAAAAGACCCGTTTCTTTCCCAGGACTGCTTCTGTGGCGTTTGCTCTGTGGAGTTTCGCCATCTACTCTGACCCACATGGGAGCTGGGACTCAGAATCAACTGGATAACTGGGAGTTCATTGATTTTTGCGGGGTTTTTGTTGTTGTTTTTGTTCCTCTGAGCTATCATATTGTTTCTCTAATTCCCTGAAGCATTAATACCTGGAAAACGTATATCACATTCAGCAGAGAATTATTTATTTTTTTAATCTTCTGAACACTCAAGTTTCTGACTTCTGCTCTTGCTATGCTCATGAATAATTTTTAGAACATCCCGATCAACATTTGTTACTAAAGCAGTTACAATGGGAATGCTCTTTCTCATTCTTCAGCTTCCTCCATCTCTCTACATTTGATGGAGTTTACTCTTCTATCTTACTCAAATTCATCTCTTGTTTCTTAGGTCCTTGAAAATGGTAAAGGTATCAAAGCCCAAAGAGTTGAGATTTTACCTTTGTTCCAAATTATCTATCAGTAGCAAGCAATCATTTGAAAGTCCTATTAATTTTGTAACATGTTCACACAAGTGAAACACAAGTATCTTTTCATTGGAATACTGAGAATAAAGCATGTGTATATGAAGGTCTGTCTTCCTACTCCACCCCCATCCCACCGTATTCCCCTCCCGTGGTGTGTTACTGTTGTCTTTGGTTTTCAGTGAGTAGACTCCGACTTACTGAATTCATAATAACCTCACGGATAACAGGACAAAACTCTTCCCCATTTTCATGATTGGTGGCTTGTTTGAGTCCATTATTGTGGCTACTCTAGCTATGGGGTCAATCCGTTTCATAGAAGCCCTCCAGAATGTTCATGTTCTTTACTCATTATTGGTCTTTCCTGGTGATGTGCCCAAAATAATCAAGCCAGAGTCTTACTTTCTTCATGTCTAAGGAATATTCTGATTGTATTACTTCTACAATCAACTTGTTCTGTGGAAATTTTTGTTGATCATTTAATGAGCACCCTCCCAATCCTTATTCCGTGCATCTAAATTAATATATTGCTATATATACATATACACTTTTAACAAACATAAAGGACACCTGTATGGTTCTTGTTAACAAATCAGCTTGTGTGTATTTTTTATTAAGTGTCTCTATTGAATTAAAACTGAAAAGATCTTTTAAGAGTATGAAGGAGAATAGAATGAAGTACAAGGAGACGAGGGCTGTAACAAGGGTGAGGCATGCCCAGAGAAATCTGTAAGCTGAGCCCCATACCTCCCCCATTCAAGCTCCCAGAGGCAAACACTAGGTAGTGCCTCCCCTTTTAGTTTTAAGATGGATACGTTTTGATAATATCACAGCTCAGCAGAAATAGCTTCCCCGCTTTGTCCAGTTGCTTCCGCCAGGCACATTTTATAGTTCAAGTACTTTTCATGGTATCCCCTTGGCTATGCCGCCCCCTGTCCCCTATTGTATCTCTGAATGGCTAATATACTTTGCACATAGGGCCTTACTGGATTCATAGAAATTGAGCCACGGTGCTCATGGTACTCGGGTGACATCCAGGATGCGTTCCATACCTGCCATACTAGCTATGCTTATGGCAAAGACACAAAGGACAGATCAGTTGCCTTTCTTCTTTAAATAACTTATGGATGTGGTTATTGTTTGTGTCCCTCAAGTTGGCTTCAACTCATGGCATCCTCATGTGAAACAGAATTAAATACCGCTCAGTGCTTGTGGTAGTTACATAATTTATGCCAACTTGATATGGTAAAGTGTAGGGGTGGAATCTAGCCTATCAATCAGGCTGTGGCCTGATGGTGACCTCTTGTGGGCAAGGCCTTCTCATAAGGAGGTCCTGGGACCCTCCCCTCTCTCTTTACCTTCACCTTCAAGCCAGGGAGCCACGCGGAGAGCTGCGCCAACCCTGTGATGCTTCCACCGCCTTTGGATCCACTAGACTTTTCGCCCACCTGCCCTGTGATCCTCCTGCATTCTGCAGCATTACATGTGGCTGTGTGAGTCTGAAGAGGGACTTATGGAATAGTTTCAGACTTAAGGACTTGCGTTGGACTGGTCTGGGAAGTTTTCCTGATATACAATGACTTCTTGATATAAAGCTATCTCTTACACACATATGACGGTCACTGAATTTGTCCCTCTAGTCAAGCTTGCCTAGCACAGTCCTTCACCATGTTCCCAGTTGCTATGTTTGAGTCAATTTGTGTGGCCACTGGCTCCATGCATCTGATTATAGGTTTTCTTCTTCTTCTTCTTTTGCTTCTGCTTCTGCTTCTCTTCTCCTTTTATCTTTTGTACATAGAGTAAGTATGAACTGAAACCAACTTGAGGGTGATTCATAACATAACAATATAATTCACTATAAAGAAAACAAGAATCCTTCAACCGAGCCAAAAGATAATATCATAATGAACACAGACAATATTGAAGATATCATGAATCTCATTTTACTGGGATCCAAAATAAACATTCAGAGTAGCAGTCTAGAAAACAAATAATGTATTTCAATGGGCAATTCTCCTTAAAATGTTAAAAAGCAAATATGTTCATCTTTGAGGGCTAAGATGCACCGGACATGTCACTGTATTTTTAATTACTTCGTATGTATGTGAAAACTGGACAATGAATAAAGACTGGAAAAGAATGATTGCATTTGAATTACTGTGTTTGTGAAAAATTTCCACTAGACCCTGGACTGCAAGAAGAAATAAATGTGCTTTGGAGGAAGTACCCTTAAGCAAGGGTGACCGGACTTTGTCTCATGTACTTAGGAAATGTTATCAGGAGAGATGCATCCTTGCAAAATGGCATGATGTTTAGCAGTGTTATTGTTAGATTCCATGGAGTCAGTTCCAACCCACAGCACCCTCTGGACAACAGAACAAAGCATTGCCCGGTCCCGCACCACTCGCTCAATTGTTTCTATGTCTAAGTCCGTTATTGCAGCCACTGTTTCAATACAGCTCATTGAGGGGCTTCCACGTTTTTGCTGCCCCTCTACTTTAGAAAGCATGATGTCTTTCTTCAGGGACTAGTCACTTCTGATATCATGTTTGAAGTATGTAAGACGAAGCCTAGCTATTCTTGTTCCTAAGGAGCACTCTGGCCTTATGTCTTCTCAGACAGATTAGTCCATATTACTTTCAATACTCTTCTCCAGCAACACAATTCAAGTGCACCAGTCTTCCTTATTCAATGTCCAACTTTCCCATGCTTATGAGGAGGCCATTGAAAATAAATGATGCCTTGGGTCAGGTACACCTGACCTCATGTAATATCCTTGCTTTACAATACTCTAAAGAGGTCTTGTGCAATAGATTTACTCAATGCTTTTGACTAATGCTTCCATGAATGTTGATTGTGGATCCAAAAAAGACAAAATATTTGGCAACTTCTGTCTTTTCTCTATCATGATGTTACCTATTGGTCTACTTGTGAGGAATTTGGTCTTCTTCACATGGAGTTAAAATGTGTATGGAACGCTGCAATCCTTGATCTTCATCAGCAAGTGCTTCAACTCCTCACTTTCACCAAGCAAGGTTGTGTCATCTACATTTCACAGCTTGTTCATAAGCCTTCCTCCACTTCTGATGCCACCTTCTTCATCATATAGCCCAGCTTCTCTGATGATTTGCTCAGCCTACAGACTGAATGCATATGGCGAGGGGATACAACCCTGATGCACACCTTTCCTGATTGAAACCATGTAGTACTCCCCATTCTCTTCACACAACTGCCTCTTAAGGTTTGCAGTATCTGACAATGCTCTGCTGCTCTTCACATGGTTTCTCGTTTCTAATTCCTCTCACTTGGACAGCTTATTCTTTCTTCCTAATCTTTTCTTAGTATGGAAGCTCTGCTGACACCTGTTCCTCTGGGGTGACCTTATCGGTATTTGTAAATGGTGACCGAGCATTCAGCATCACAGCACAGCAGCCACCGCAGTAAGACACACTGGTGGACACGAGTTCATTAGTTGTACTCCATAACAAAGACTGCGTGCCGCCTGCGCTCTCCACCTGTACCTCACCTCAAGTCCTCCTCACCTTCGTCAAACATGGTGTGCCATTAGCATAACACAGGTTGTCTGTGGTCTTCCTCCACTATGTTACCGCTGTTGGAAATGAAATTGCAGAGCGCTTGATAAGAGGAACATCAATCAAATTTAATTTCTGTTAAGCATGTGAAGTTGCCGTTGATTCTTGCTAGAGTGTATAAATCGGAGAACATCTTTCTGATTTTATTTTAATATTAGCCTTTTGTTTTGAAAAAGCATGAGTGAAACTGAAAGTAGTTATCTCAAAATATAGAAAGAAAGTCTTAATTTTAGAAAAGTCCCTTAACGTCTTCCCTCTATGATGTCCAAGGTCACTATGTTTCCCTGACCACTCAGAAGCTATAGTAGTTTTACATGTAGTTGTCTGGTCCTAGCACTTTTGCTTCATGCATCAAGCAACATATTAAAAGCTTTGAGCAAGATGGCATCTGAGTATAATGAAGTTTATTGGTTCTCTAAAAATCTGAAAGATCTTTTGAAGAGAGATTTGTACTGTGTGGGAAATCCAGGTTGAAAAGACTTCAAGAGATAGTGCTATGAACAAACAGCTAAGAGCTGGATGTTGTGGCAAACACTCTTGCAGAAGGGAAAGCTTGCAGAAGGGCAGATATTAGAATGGGCAAGACAAGCATAAGCACCACACACTTGCTACCAGACAACTAATATTATTGTTAATTGTGTTACATGGAAAGAATTTAACAGTTGATTTAGAGATGATCATTAGCTATTGATTGCAGAGATTAGAAATGTGAGATTGAAGTAAAACATTTTCCAGAAAACCCAAAATTTAAAAATAAATAAAAGCTTAGAATTTAAGGAATATTAAAAAAAAGGCAAATGTGCATTAATAAAGGGTTGAGGAGAAGGGCATCTTGCTAAAGGCTTAATGTAGCCAGTGAAAGGGTTACTTGAGTGAAACAGCATTTGATGAATGCTTTTCTTACCCTTTTTTTCATGCAAATGTATCTCAAAATACCTTAGCAATTAATTTCCTCAAGATTGATAATCTGCAGTTTAATCATTAATGTTGATACATCTCAGAAGCATTAAAGTGACAATTGATTTGTGTTTTAATGATGTACTGCTGGCAATATTTTGCCAGGCAAATGCTTAGAGGCTATTTATTTCTTTGAGATGAGGCCCCTACCTGCTGCTTACTAAACTAACATGAATTCTTAGTTTGAACAGCTGAGCTTTCTACAGATGTGCTTACCGAAAATGAGAGTATGCAATTATTTTTGTAAATAAAAAGTTAACATGCTATTAAGCCCCGAAAAGTACACTCCCTTAGATAAACTCCTAGATTAAAACAGTAAGAATATTGAGTGTTAGTGGATGAAACACTAGAGTTTAGAATCTGGGGTTTCAAGAGATATGTGTCTCTACCTAAATGTTTTATTTTTTTCAAAAATTATCTAAATAGTGTCTCCATTGAATAATAATAAATGACCAGAAAATGTTGCATATTTTAGTTTTAATTATAAAAACAAAAGCCCATTTTCACCCCATTGATTTCTACTCAATGGCTACTTTGTAGGTCAAAATAGATCTGCTCCACTGGGCTTCCCTGTAGATAATCTTTTACAGAAGCAGACTGCCACAGCATTCTCCCAAAGAGCAGCTGATAGCTTTGAACAATTGAACTCTTGGTTAGAAGCTGAGGATTTAGCCACTGTAGTTATAAAAACATAAGTATGTGCTAGAGTTCCTGCAGAAAACTTGTTAGGTAGTCTAGCATAAGGCTGGGGCATCCATTAATGCATGCCCAGAGGTCCAAGCTATGGAAACCAAGGGGTGGCACACTGCACATGCTCAGAGGTTCAGGTTTCCCGCCAGATGTGCGTGGGTGGGTGCTACACCTGGATTGGCCCACCTAATTCAATTCAGCCAATGGGGTCGGCCAGGGTCGGCCACCACGCCTCCCGGCCGAATAATTATAAAGGCAGGAACCTGGGGTTGACTTCATGACTCTGCGAGCAGTTTCCAGGCAGACTGCACGATTGGGAGCAGCCCTGCGGGTGCCTGTGTAAACCTAAAACTTCTAACGCTCATAAAGCTCACTTGGATCACAACCCAGGCTTCGGCGTGAATTCTTTCTCATGTGGAGCCAAGGACAGAGGTATATCTCTCCTCTGAGAGATCTAACAAACCCATCTGTCCAGATTAAGAATTCCTAATGAGAATGTGGAGTCTGATGCAGAAGATCTTGGTTTATGACGCCACATTTCTCATAAATTCAGATGATCTTGATGTTGTTGGGCTTCAAACCAGGCTCTGAGCATCAAAAACCAGTTGCCATCAAATCGATTATGACTCATGGGGACTTCATTCGTGTTCAAATAGAAAAGTGTGCATTTTCTATGGATTTTTTTTGTGGGGGGTTGGGGGGGGGTAGATCACCAAGCCTTCATTCCAGACCTCTCCCTTTTCAATTAGCAGCTAAGCACATTGATCATTTGTACCATCTCTAGACTCCTGAGCACCCAGAAGAACGGGAGCAAAGCACCAAAGAGTAGAGAGACAAAGCAAGTGCATTGGGAGTAAATCTGTTAGATGCATAACAAATGACAGACAGGCTGACATTTGAAAATACAATAGAACCCTCTTCTGAAGAAATTAAAGGCTAAGGAGGGCCTGTCCGTTAAGCATTGGAGTGTTAATGGCACAGTCAGTGGTTCAAACCCACCCGCAGCTCCACAGGAGAAAGATAAGGTTCTCTGCTCTGATAGGATTTACAGCTTTGGAAACCCCAGACAAAGTTGCTGTGAGTCAGCAGCAATCCGATGGCCATGGGAATAGTCAGGGGGTGGGAAGGCTTGGGGAAGGAAGATACACCCTTTTCTATTAGGTGGATATGTAGTAGCAATGCCTGTAGATTGGCATTTCATCTTCATGTTCTCTCAGTAGTCAATATGACAAGGATAGATACATTCAATCTTGTCATTTTCAATAAAGAATCCAGTTTATAATTACATGTTGTTCACACTTGAGTGGCCTAGAGTTCATACTGCAAAGGCAAGTTGAACGACTAGGTGAATAAATGGGATGTATTACTGGCAAAGTCGTACACCCTGGGATGCGATGATCAGTTACAATGGCTTCTTGGGGTCAGCCTGCTTCAGGGTGGTGTGCAGTTTCCCTTTACACTCACTGCGGGGTGGGTCCCTGTGGACTAGTGAACATATGATTTTAATTTAGGATTGCCATCTCAGCTCAACAGCTTAGGAATGTAGACAGCCTTTTGAATCAGAAGACAATGCAGGTACTGAAGGGCAACATTGCCTCACCAAGAAATGCATAAGATCTTTCATGTGTGAGTCATAACACTGTAGACTTTTTTAGTGTGAGAGATTTTGACAGTCTGCTTAAGGACGCAAGTCATTTAGTATGTCTTAGTCAATTTCTGGGTAATCAATAAGTGGGTATCCTTGTTCCAATGTAGACGGTCAAGTGTTTGGCTGGATTGCTGATGGTCGATTCAACCCAGCCGTAAGGGTATGTCTGAAAAGCTGAAGCAACCAGATCAACATTTTGTAGTTATTATTTTGTCCCTTGATTGACTGTCTATTTTAGCATTAGTTAGTAATCAATGTTCCCCTAATGCTTGTTACAACAGTTCAAAAAGACGTAATAGTCTCAAAAGAGTCGATGCAGTTTATTTTCTCTCTTACCTAGATAAATGTGATCTAACACATTTTATTTAGTGAGACCTGATGTGGTCTAAATTTTTTGAAATTTTTTAATGAACTTGAGTGGCAACACAAATTAAATGCATATTTCCATGGAATATGTCACTAAACAGAAGAACAATCTGACAGTTAATTTAAGATGAGCACACCAGGAGAAGCTTAATAAGATAAAGTCATATGCACTTGGTTGAATTGTTTCTATAAAGAATTCCCCGTAGGTATTGGTGAGCATTTGTCCACTTAGATGGGAATCCACAGCACAAAGGAAACCCATGGCTATCAGATTCATTTGACTCTGGCTAAGAGAAACCCTATTTAGGGTGTTGCAAAGCTTCATAAATCTTTGTGGGAGGAAACAGCCTCATCTTTTTCCCTTGGATCACTGATAGATGAAACTCAGGATTTCATGATTAGCATTTCAACACTTACCTGATAGCACCACGAGGACTTTTAATGTCTACAGAAATCTTTTTTTTTTTTACACTCTAGATTGAGAAAGGAAATGCAAAATGCAATTTTCAAAGTGTTGGTAGCAACCCAAACAAAGACCATTTACTGCATGCTGGCATGATATGCCAATATCATGATAGCTTGTAACATTTGAAAGACTCCTCTTTTCTTTTTTCTTCTTAAAACCATTTTATTGGGGGCTCATACAACTCTTATCACAGTCCATCCATCCATCCATCCATCCATCCATCCATCCATCCATCCATCCATCCATCCATTGT
>NW_022111369.1:82422489-82434736 GCF_000313985.2 Echinops telfairi | reverse complement strand
GCCATCGATTTTGGATCACTTGTTGTTCCCTTGGAAAGACTCCTCTTATTTTCTGCTATATATTTTTTCATTTTGAGTCTTGATTTCACTGCTCTACCCTAAAGTTGAAAGGGAAGCTGAAGAAATTCATTTATGAATAAAAATTTGTGCAGAAAACCATTTAACAAATCTTAGCACATGGCAGGGTGTATCATATATAGATTAATAATTGGAATTTGAATATGTAGAATGACTTAAAGTATAAGACAAGATGATGAATATTACCATATTTTTTATAATAAGAATCCAAACATTTAAACTGTTGATGCATCTTCATTTCAGTTAAAAGTAGTTTTACATTTTCTATATAAGTGGGGGGTTGTATCTGAATATTTGAAGTAGATTTCTGAACAGTATGAGAATTTTTTTAATTGCAATAATTCCATTTGGAACATTTATAATTTTATCAGTATGTTGGCTGGGAAATAAATATAAGGTTGATAATATGATTGTGAGGTATCAGGACACCTGGATATTAGTATTCACTGAACATTTGCAAAATGATGTGAAACTTGCTATATAATTTACTCAATATTATAATAAATCAGAGACATTTTTCATGTATAATAAAATGTGCTTAATCACCAACCTCAAAAAAAAATAGGTCTTCAGGGAAAACTTTAGCATGGTTGCCAAATATTTATATATTTTTAAAAACACCAATGAAGAAACTCAATCTTTTCCCCATTTAGCAGATTTGAGTAATTTTCAAGGCAGCTCTAGCGGTAAAAACTTAGGGCTCACTCCTTTAGTGCACATGTGATGGAATGAATGTTCTGTTTCCCAGCTTTATAATTAGAAATTATTTCACAGTGATTTTCAATGCAGATAAAATTGAGCTCACTTAAGCTATGACATCCATCATCGCTTATTTTCATTAAACATGCTCTAGAGCGGGTAGTTAAAGAAATAAGATAGGAATTAGCATTTCAAAGTTCGAAGATGATCGCAAAATCTCTTCCTTATAAGAGTGTGGGTTTCCCTTGGCTTAGCTTTCTTTTAAAAAAACAATCAGCTTTGCGTCAAGTGGCAGCCTCTGCTGCCTACTGTACCCAATTGCTTAGTGAGTTACAATGACGACCAAAAAAGAAGGTGGATTTCAGGCATTACCATATGTCAGCTGAATCTCACTCTTAGGATGTGGGGACAACTGGCTAAGTGTACTGCCAGAGCCCACATGCTTCCACATAGTTTCCTCTTGTCCTTCTCTGCAGGCGTCTCAGTTTAGATGCCTCTGCTCTCCAGTGCATTATCATTCCCTCCGCCTCAGGGCAGCACGCTTCAATGAAATGAAAACTTATGAGTCTATTTCTATTTTAGTGTTAGTTGCCATCAATTAGACTCCAACTCAAGAAGACTTTATATAAGAATATAAGCTTAAAAGAATTGCTATAAGCATATAGCATATAATGGCATATAAATTCATACATGTACTGGTTTATTCCAAAGAAAATGCATCTAAATATGTCTCCTGAGGTCAATCAATGGCTGCAGACAAGTTCTCTTAGCAATTCGCTTGGCAAAGTCTTGCTAGCATGCCTTCAATAACAAACTAACAAAACACCAAACACAAATAAAGCAATGTGTGAATATAAGCCAGGGCTTATGTTCCTTTAAACAAGAGCCAAGCAAAAGGAAACAAATTTACAGAGCATAATGGAGGAAGGACTCTTGGAGTTACCAATACAATCCAGAGACCAACGTCCAGTCAAATAAGTGGTTTCCTAGAGGATATTTTGTCCCAATTAAATTCAAAGCCAAGAGATCAGTTTGGAAGGTTATGGCAACTATTTATTCCAGATTCAAATGCGTCCACTGAAAAGAGATTATTGAAGGCGACAGGATTATTTTAGGGACAAGTTTTAAGAAAATTAAAAACTTCACTGGTGAGGAAAAAGAGCAGTAAAATTACACTAAGGAAATCCTGCCCCATTCCCCTGTCATGGCAACACACCTGCTCATTCTTCCAGGGTACCAAGAGCTGTGCTGTGGGACTGTCAATGGAAACCAACCCCTTCCACCCTACAGGCTTGACCCTTTCAGAGGGCATTGCTTCCCAAATGCAGCAAACTTTTAAAAGAAGCAGAGTTTTTTGCAGAGATCCTGATTTATTTATTTTTGTTTGTTTGTTTTTCTTTTTTTTTAATCATTTTATTGGGAGCTCATACAACTCTTATCACAATCCATACATACATCAATTGTGTAAAACACATTTGTACATTTATTACCCTCATCATTCTCAAAACATTTGCTCTTCACCTAAGCCCCTGGCATCAGCTCCTCATTTTCCCCCTCCAACCCCTCTCCCCCCTTCCTCATGAACCCTTGATAATTCATAAATTATTATTTTGGCATATCTTACTCTGTCTAACATCTCCCTTCACCCACTTTTCTGTTGTTCATCCCCCAGGGAGGAGGTTATATGTAGATCCCTGTAATCGGTTCCCCCTCTCTACCCCACCTTCCTTCTACCCTGCCGGTATCACCACTCTCACCACTGGTCCTGAAGGGATCATCTGTCCTGGATTCACCCCTCCAGGATGCCAAAACTCCCATTTTGAAGTGATATACATTGAAGAGCATAGAATTCTTTGGATAAGGGTTAGAGAGATGGAATAACCAGCAGCAGGCTTAGAGTAAAGACATGTCAAGAAACAGTAGTTTCCTAATGTTACAGTTTTGTTTAATCAAGGTTTCTGTTATTTTGTAGCAATATGTTTTTACTTACCTTTTAGAACAGAATGCAGCATTGCCTCTCTCTATGCCATCTTCATGACCATTGATGTGGTTGAATCTGTTGTTGAGACTATTGTATCAATCCATCTTTGCTCATAAATGCTTTAAAGAGGTCTTATGCAGCAGACTTGCCCAGTGCAATACATCTTGTGATTTCTTGGCTGCTGTTTGCATGGGCATTGATTGTGATTCCAAGTGAAATGAATTTCTTGACAACTTGCCATTTTTCCTTCATCTATCATGTTCTCTATTAGTCCAGTTGTGAAGATTTTGGTTTTCTTTATATTGAGATGTAATGTATACTGAAGGCTACAATCCATAATCTTTATTAGCTAGTACTTCAAGTCCTGATCGCTTTCAGGAAGCAAGCTTTTTGTCATCTGCATATCACAAGTTGTTAATAAGCCTTCCTCCAATCCTGAATTGGTGATTTTCTTCTTATAGTCTAGCCTCTCATATTATTTGCTCAGAATACAGATTGAATAATTATGATGATTTTAAACCGTGCAGAAATCCCTTGTTCTGATCACACAATTGCCTCTTAATCAACTTACCTTTTCCTCAGGAGCACAACGGAGTGTTCAGGAATTCAAATTCTTCTCAAGGCTATTGTACGTGAGTTCAGTGTGGCTATTGCAATGAATTATCAAACCGAACTGAGATGTAGAAAGAACTGTGGAAGGGAAGTTGGTGTCAGAATTGGTAAGGAAGTTTGGAAATTGATGGCAGGTCTGACCTCAAAGGCATAGAACCTTATCTTGTGGCAATCAGTCTTGGGAGACAGCGTGTAAGATTTGGCCCTTGTGCCATTTCTGCCTTTAGCCATAGTTTGTTAGACAAGGATCCCTATGATCTTAATCTCTTTCTATAGTCAATAAAACACAAGTAAACATCTTTCTGATATACTCTGCTTTCAGGCAAGACTCATCTGACTTCAGCAATGAGCTGCCTCATTTCCTGTGCTTTTCTGCAAACAGCTGGAATTTCTAGGAGTTTCCTATTTTTATACTGTTGCAGCACTTTTTCTGTGTGCTTTTCAACAAAATTCATATCACTTATGTGTGCTATTAATGATATTGTTCAATAAACTATTTCTGATTCATTTTTTCCCAAGAAAATTAAAATTTTGTCTATAGAGGGCCATGAAAAAAACCAAGTCAGTTCTTTCACTGACAATAATTCCTATGATGTATAAGAGAGAAAATTAGGTAATTATTACATGTTAACCAGCTTCCATGTCCCAGGGAACACCTAATGGTATTGGGAGATTTTGAGAGTGCTTGTTGTTGTTTTTAGACTTGAGTGTTGACACTCTATTGAAGAGAGCCCAACAAACACATGAGGTGGTAAGAGTAAGATAATTCTCTCACACTGTTTAATTTATTTGGTTCCATTTCTTCATTGCTGCAATGACCAAAGGTATTCGTATCAGGCATGCATATTATGAGAATTATACTTAAAGGAATTGTTTTAAAAAAAGAAAGAAAGAAATGATCCTACATATCATCACAGTTCCACAGGTTTTTTATTAGCTCCTAAAACCCCAAAGCAGTAGCCATAGAAACAAGGGCATGTACCTCACGTTTCTTTCCCACTACTCTCAGGACATAAAGTCATTGAATTGTCCACTGATATTCCTTTCTTTTACCTAAAGTTTAAAATCTAGTAGTGGTGTTACTTGCGACTCGATAAGCCAGTATGGAAGTCATCTGAAATCAGGGCTGACATGACTAGTTATTTATGCTGCACAGAGAGTGAGACAGAGAAGCAGATAAATCAAGCGTCCAAGAACAAAGATAAGGAGTCATTTGAACCACAGTTCCTTGGTCCTTGACTTTCTCTTTTTGACCTCCAGCCCCTAATAATAGATCACTGTACTTTATATCTTGATGCTGTTGTTAGGTGCTGTCAAGTTGACTCTGACTTATAGTGGCATTATGATGATGGAACAAACATCGGCCTGCCCTGTGCCATCCTCACGCTATTTTCAACCCACAGTTGCAGTCCAATTCATTATGTCCTGGCAAACTATGAGATAGCACTGCTTTCCTCGAATCGATTCTCAAAACAAGTAATTTAAAAACATAATTGAGTTCAAAGCATGCACTCAGCCAGCTTTGTGCCTGGCACTGAGTAGACATCAACATGTGACACAGATGTGGTGGCCATCCTCACTGATCTTTCAATTTGACAAGAAAGAGAGTCATTGAAATCACAATGCCTTTCAGAAACATACTCTGAGTGGGAAAGTGCAAGGTCTATGAAAGCAGGTGGTTTGGGTGTGAAGGACCATTGACCTATTATGCTAAAGAAGGACATTGTTGCTGGCTGTTGTTGTTGGAGCTAAGTGTTATCAAATAAGTTCCAACTCATCGAGAGCCTGCGTACAACAGAACACAGCACTGCCTCGTCATCTACCGTCCTCACAATTGTTCCATTTCATCAAGGACCTTCTTCGTCAGGGCTAACCTTCTAGGTTATCAATCATGATGCCTTGCTCTGTGCACTGGTCCCTCCTGACAGCATGCCCAGCCTCATTTATCCAGATCATTCTAGCTAGACTTCTTCTAAGACAGGTTTGTTCACTTTTCTGATAGTCCATAGTAGAGTTAATGTTTTTCACCAACATTATAATTCAAAGACATGAATTCTTCTTCAATCTTCTTTATTCATTGGCCAGATTTTAATGAATATGAGATCATTTAAAATACTGTGGCTTGTCAGTGTAAGGCATGAAAAAATAATAATCTATAAATTATTGAGGGTTCATGAAGGAGGGAGAGGGGGGAGGGGGGAAATGAGCTGATACCAAGGGCAACACATGTACAAATATGTTTGACACAATGGAAGGATGGATGGATGGATTGTGATGAGTTGTATGAGCCCCCAATAAAATGATTTTTTAAAAATACTATGGCTTGGGTGGGCACAGCTTAGTCTTTAAAATGGCAGCTTTGCTTTCCGCACTTTACAGAGCTCTGTTGTTACAGATTTTCCAAGTGAAATATGTCATTTGATGTTCTGGCTTCTGCTTCCGTGGGTGTTGATTATAGATCCAGGTAAAATGAAATGCACGACAAGTTCTATCTCTGCTGCATTGCTTATGATGGGACTTATTGGCAAGTTGCAAGGGTTTCTATTTTACGCTGAGGTGTAATCCATATGGAAGACTGCGGTAATTGATCTTCATCAGTAAGGGCTTCATATTCTGATGGCTTTTCACAAGCAGGAGCTTGTGAATGCGTCTTCTTTTGATTTTGATCTTGTGTTCTCTCTTATATTGTCCAGCTTCCTAGATTTTTTGTTTATTTTTGTTGTTGTTTAGAGAGTGTCTTAAATTTCTTCTGAGAAATTGGATCAGTGGTGTATGCATACACACAGAGCGAGAACAGCATTTACTTCAAGTAATTGGCTTACACAATTCATACTTTTGGAGGCCAGGGGACAAGAAATGCCTGCTAGCTCATGGGATTGGGGGGAATTTGGTAACATAAAATCTGAAAATCACTTATTTGGCAGCCTTGAGACTTCTGTAAGCATTCACTTCAAGACCTACAGGTCAGGTGACCAGAAGAGGACAGAATCTACCAAGACAGAGAAGCAGAGAGAGGCCAATACAGTAAGAAATATGCCAGCATTTCTATTTCGAAATATCTATTTATAGTCTGAGAGAAGATAACGCATTAAGGAAACTTGCTTTTCAACTGAGTGATTGATTACATTCTGGTAGGTAATTGGATTATGTTGCATTAGATAACATTAGAAGACAGCAACTATTCTATTATTTGGCCAAACCACTGGGAATGATAGCTTAGCCAAATTGAAACATAAAATTAACCCTCCCAAGGAGGATCTCTTGGAAAGCATAATATGTCAGCTGAGAACTGAAGAATGACAAGCAACAACTAGGTAAATCACTCATTACTATCTGAGACCAAACAAAGCAGCAGGGGCAAATAAAAGGTTCCTAAACACAGATTCGGTTTCTGGAAAATCCCCCAGGTAAACAGTTACCATCTCGAGGAAATGAATGTAATCAAACATGACACAAAAAGACACTTAAAAGATAAGCAAAGGTCAAAATATGAGTATGTTTTTAAGAACTTCGTATTTTATTATAAAGGCATGGAGAAATTAGCTACACGTAGTTTTTAAGAAAATTAGTCAAATAGTTATGAATTTTGTATCATTAGCTTAGATTAAGTCTGTTGCATTAACCAGACAGTGCGAGAATATTGACTCAGACTAAAGCAGTGATTTCCAAGTGAGGGAAATTTGCTCCCGACTAGATATTTTGTAATGTGGAGATATTTCTAACTGTCAGAATGTGGGAGAGTGAAGGATTGACACAAGTGCCTACTGTGTAGAGCAGTGGTTCTCAACCTTCCTAATGCCGTGACCCTTTAATACAGTTCCCCCAACCATAAAATTATTTTCATTGCTACTTCATCACTGTCATTTTGCTACTGTCATGAATTGGGTGAGCCCTGTGAAAGGGTCGTTTGACCCCCTAAAGGGGTCATGACCCACAGGTTGAGAACCGCTGGTTTAGAAGGCAATGATGCACAAGAATATCTCCTAGGACATAGACTCACTTGGCCCAAAAGGCTGCCAAATTTGACAAACTCTGAACCAGAATAAAGTGATAGGAATTAAGAAAAATGGCCTACTAGAAAAATAGGAGGTAAATCAGTAGGATTAAATTTATTAAACACACTGGTCAGAGAACAAAAATGGGTGACTCTTGCTTTGTGGTTTGAGGAACTGGTGACTGATGACACCATAAAGTGGCTTACCAAGCAATTTTAAGAGTGGGGAAGATGCAGTACACCATCTTAAAGATTTGCTTTTGAAGTGTCTTCAGGAAAGTCAGGGGAGTTCTCTACCATGTTAGTACAACCAGTTCTACCCTCAAAGAGAAAGCACGGGACTGCATATTTAAGAGGTGTGGTTGTGGTGGTGGTGATGGTGGTGGTGGTGGGTGGAGGTGGTGATGGTGGTGGTAGTAGTGGTGGTAGTGATGGTGGTGGGTGGCGGTGGTGGTGGTTAGGTGTCAGCAAGGCAGTTGGACCCATAGCAAGCCTATACACAACAAAACGGAACACTGCCTAGTCACGCACAATCCTCACAATTGTTCCTATGCCTGAAGCATGGTTGAAGCCACTGTGTTAATCCATCTTGTTGAGGGCCTTCCTCTTTTTCATTTTCCTCCACTTTACTGATAATGACGTCCATCTCCATGGACTGGTCTCTCCTGAAGACATGCCCACAGTATGTAGGATGAAGCCTCACCATCCTTGCCTCTAAGGAGCACTCTGGCCATACTTCGCCCAAGACACATTAGTTTGTCCTTTTTGCAGTCCTTGGTACGTTCAATATTCTTATCCAGCACCACAATTCAAACACATTGATGGTACTATGAGGAATAAAAGCACATTGTAATCATTCAATAAGCGATATTATTACTAATGTGTCTAGCATATAGATTGTAATGGAAACCAGGAAAATGAATCCTATTTTCAAAACTTACTGCCACAGTGGCAGCAAAGGGTTTCTAGAAAAGTGAGTGTTTGAACCTATCAAACGCTCTGAAATTCTTTTGCCAAGCTTGACTGCAAAGAAGAGAGCAGAGCTACAGCTAGAGAAATATATGGATACTCCTTGTGGTTGGGTCAATTCTGATTCATAGATACACTATGCCTATGGATGGTTTCCTACTGTTATCACTGCTGAAGATGAGAGGAGAACGACATGTTTATGGATGGATGGGAAGGAGTCACTAGTGGAGAGTTGCAGATTCAGGACAAAGACACAATGATTATTGAACCAATGCTTCCGAGAAGGAAGGTGGAGATCACGATAAATACGCTGACTGACATAATCCATAGAGCAAACAACTCATTGATTTATCTAGCAATTTCCTCTCTGAAGATAATTGAGATACACAGCACTATAAAATGAAGTCAACGGGGAATTAAATGAGGGAATTACTTTTCTGCATTGAAGAGTGGTTGAGTCTTATGAGGACATTCCCAAACACACTATCATTATGATCCTATAGAGGGTTTCTAGATTATAAATCTGTATGGGAGCACACAACTAACCTTTCAAAGGTGAAATCAGAGTTCCAAAATTTAGGATGCTCTTCATATGAGATGTGTTGTGAAGGTGTAAATGAAGAGAATAGAGAAATCATTAATAATTTAAGCAATCTGTTAGCAGTAGGGAAGGGAAACGGGATAATGGAACTGGTTCTCAGCTCCACCCCTGATCAGCTATGAGCTTGAGCTAAATATCCTCCTATATAACTGTTTACTCGTTTGGAGAAGGGAAATAATTATAGTAGCTTTTCATTGGAGTTAATCCTCATATTAACTGAAATAATATACATAGCAATCCTCAAGAATTGTTACTAGGAAAAGAGTGAACTATCTGCCCTGACAAATCTTTGATATACACGGACTGCTCTGTTTTACCTCTACGTGTCTGTCAATTTGTCATACGGTGGTGGCTTTTATGATGCTATGAAGTGGAAAGTATGTCACTGGTATTTAAATTATGAGTAGTGTCACCAAGGTGAATAAATTTCAGCAGACTTTCCAGCCTAAGAACATACTACAAAGGAGTCCTCTTCTGAAGTTTCTTGTGAGGTCCATGTAATTTGTTCCAACTCATATGTGTGACCGAGCTAAACGCCATTTGCTCCTATGCCATCTCCACAACTGTTTCTACCTAAGCTCATCGTTGCAGCCATGGTGTCAATCTGTCTTGTTGACAATTAGTCCTTTTTCAGGGACTAATCCTCCTGACAATATGTCCGAAGTATCTGAGATGAAATCTGGCCATCCTTGCACTAAGGAGCACTCTAGTTGTACTTCTTCCAAGACAGACCTGTTTGCTCTATGGGAAACCCATGATATTTTCATGTTCTTTGTCAGCACCATAATTCAAATGTATCGGTTCTTCTGCCTTTCTTATTCAATATCCAACTTGCACATGCATGTAAGCCATTGAAAATACCATGGCTGAGGTCATGTGCACGTTAGCCTTCAAAATAATGCCCTTGCTTTTCAAGACTTTAAAGATGTCTTGTGCAATAGATTTATCCCATGAAATGCATCATTTGATCTCTTGATGACTGCTCCATGAATTGTTTGTGGATCCAAGCAAAATGAAATCCTTGACACCTTCAACCTTGCCTACATTACCACGTGCGGGATTTTCCTTACATTGAGTTGTAATCCATACTGAAGGCTACAGTCCTTGATCTGCATCTGCTAGTGCTCACTTCCAGCAAGCAAGGTTGCGCCATCTGTGTATCTAAAGTTGTTAGTAAGCCTTCCTCTAAGACAGATGCTACATTCTTCTTCACAGAATTCAGTTTCTCGAATTATTTAGTCAGCATACAAAGTGAATTAGTATGGTGAGAGAATACAATCTTGTTGCATTTTTCCTGATGTTAAACCATGCAGTATTTCTTCTTGATTCGTGTACAGATTCTGCGGGAACATAACAAAGTGTTCTGGAATCCTCATTAGTCCCAAGGCTATCCATAGTTTGTTATTATTCACACCATTGAATGTCTTGACTTAGTCAACAAAACACAAATAAACATCTTTTGGGTATTCTCTGCTTTCAGACAATCTTCATCTGACATCACCAACGATATCTCTTGTTCCTCTTCTGAATCCAGTCTGAATCCCTGGCTGCTCCCTGTCAATATAATGCTGCAACTGTTGTTGGATCATCTTCAGCAAAGTTTTACTTACATGTGATATTAATAGTATTGCTCTATAGTTTATGCATTTTTGTAAGTCACCTTCCTTTAGATTGAATAAAAATAAGATATCTTCCAGTCAGTTGTACAAGTAACTGTATTCCGAGTTTCCTGGTAGAGATCAATGAGTGCTTCCTGTGCTCCATTAACTTGTTGAAACATTTAAATTGGTATTCCATCGATTTCTGAAGCCTTAGTTTTGGCTAATGTTTTTAATGCAGTTTGTACTTCTTCCTTCGATATTATTGGTCCTTGTTCATATGCTACCTTTTGAAATGGTTGAATGTTGATGAGTTCTTTTCAGAACAGTGACTGTGTATTATTTCCATATTCTTTTGATGCTACCTGCATAGTTTATTGTTCTGCCTATAGAGGGTTTCCATATTGACTTTTCTCTTGAGTTCTTTCAGTCTTTCTTCAATTCTTTCTTAAGATATGGTGTGCTCTTCCTTTTTGCCTTTCTAACTCTAGTTGTTTTTACATTTCATTATAATATTTGACTTGTCTTAAGAAGAAGAAGACATTTGCAATTTTCTGCTCAGCCCTTTGACGTCATCATTTCTTCCATGTGCCTTGGTTACTCCGCGTGTCTTCTTACATCTTCTGGGATCTTCTCTTTCTTTCCCATCTTTTGATTGACCTTTTGCTTTCTTCATGGACGATGTTCTTAATGTCAACCCCGAGCTTACCTGGCCTTCTCTCATTAGTGTTCCATGAGTCAAGTCTATTTTGGTGTTGTTTTCAACATCAGGTAAGATATGTTCAAGGTCGTATTTTGGCTCTTGTGGACCTTTTTAAATTTTCTGCAGCTTCAGCCTGAACTTACATATGAGCAGTTGGAGGTCTAGTTCACAGTCAGTCCATGGACTTGTTTTAGCTGTCGATATTGAGCTTCTTCATTGTCTATTTCCACCAAACACCCTCCACCCCAAAAAAATCACTTCCATCAAGTCAGTGCTGACTCATAGTGACCCTTTTTGGCTTTCTGAGTCCGCCACATTTTACAGGAGTAGAACACCCTGTCTTTCTCCTGTGGAGCTGCTGGTGGTTTTGAACTATGACCATGTGGATTGCAGCCCAATGTGTAACCACACCACCATCAGGGTTCCTTGTCTCTTTCCAAAGATGTAGTCCATTTGATTCCTGTGTATTCCATCTGGAAAGTCCACATGGATAGTCACTGTTTGTGTTGTTGAAAAACTACTTGCTATGAACAAGTCATTGGTCTTCCAAATTTCTATCTTTGTTTCCAACTTTTGCATTCCAAACACCAATAATTATCAAATGCATTGTGAGTGCATATATGATCAACTTCAGACTGAAGATGTTGGGACAATTCTTCAATATCTTCATCACTAGTTTCTGTGGTTGGTGCATAGATTTGAATAATAATTGTATTGATTAGATATCAATAATTGTATTGATAAATTTGAATCATAATTGTATTGGAAGAAAATAGATCAAATCCTGTCACAGCACTATTCTTCAAGATTGGTCTTGAAGTGCCCTTTTAAACAATAAATAAAAAGCCATTCTACTTCAGTGTGTCATTCCCATATGAGGATGGGGAAATAGATCTATGTCCATATATTTATAGGTTTAGTATTAAGGTAGCAGAAGGATATTGGGCCGCCACACAAGTACTCCCTCAATGCAAGAATACTTTCTTCTATTAAATTGGCATTCTATGATGCT
>NW_022111369.1:82410668-82421949 GCF_000313985.2 Echinops telfairi | reverse complement strand
GTAGGCCACTGGAGATCCCCTTGCAGAGGGGTCTGGGAGAGGAGATGAGCCAGTCAGGGTGCGATGTAGCAATGATGAAAAATAAAACTTTCCTCTAGTTCCTAAATGCTGCCCCCCCCTCCCCTCCCCACTATCATGATCCGAACTCTACGTTGCAAGTCTAGCTAGACCAGAGGATGTACACTGGTACAGATTGGAACTGGAAACACAGGGAATCCAAGGCAGATGATCCCTTCAGGACCAGTGGTGTGAGTGGTGATACTGGGAGCATGGAGGGAGGGTGGGTTGGAAAGAGGGAACCAATTACAAGGATCTACACATGACCTCCTCCCTGGGGGACAGACAACAGCAAAGTGGCTGAAGGGAGACATTGGACAGGGCAAGATATGACAAAATAATAATTTATAAATTATCAAGGGTTCATGAGGTAGGAGGAGTGGAAAGGGAGGGGAAAAAATGAGAACCTGATGCCAGGTGTTTAAGTGGAGAGCAAATGTTCTGAGAATGATGACAGCAATGAATGTACAAATGTGTCTTACATAATTGATGTATATATGGATTGTGGTAAGAGTTGTATGAGCCCCTAATAAAATGATTAAAAAAACAATAAAATAATAAAATAAAATAATAAACCCTTTCCTTCAACTGGAGGGGCATCAAGAACTACAAACCACACACAAAGAATGTAACCCATTTCATTTCTGATGACATTCAATTTTTCTAGATTCGTACTTTGTACACTCCAAGTCTAGTTAATAGCAGATTTCTATAGATGTTTCTTCTCATTTTAGGTTGTGTCTCATTAGCAAATGACGCTGCTAAGGGGCTGTTCCCAAAGACATCATCCGGAGCACATCACTATGGTTGACTGTACTTTGAGACATCAGCTCTTCCTCAGTCATATTTTGTGTGTCATCTTCTGACACTCTCTGATGATGTCCTGCTTCCATTTCTTGAGATTTTCATCATCTGAAATGTTTCATTGCTCTCCACGAGGTTTTTGATGGCTAATTACTCAAAAGTAGATAGTCTATTTCATTTTTGTAGTCTGTCTTTAGTCTGGAAGCTTTTCTGCAACCCGTTCCCTTTTGGTGACCTGCTCATATTTGAAATACCAGTGACATCTCTTACAACAAAATAACAATATGCAAGCCAGCACATTCTGAAAAACTGAGTAATAAATGATGAGACTGAGTACATACTAGCTGAATTTGGAAGCCATATCAAGAGTAGATCTGAGGCATTGGTCCTTGGAAATCTTATCAACAGTATTGGAATGTTGTCAGATTTAGTGTGGGAAGATTAGCTCCTCAGGGTGGAAGCAGTCAAAATATGACTGAAGAAGAGCCACCTTTTCAAAATAAGGTTACCATATTGACTTTGGTAAGGTTTTAACAACCTTCATATAGTGATAAGGAAATGATTCAAAATAAGAAGAAACAGTTGCAAATAACTATTGATAATCAGAGCTTGGAATGTATGAAATATGAATCTAGGAAAACTGGAAGATGTAAAAATTGAAGTAGAACACATAAATATCATTATCTTAGGAATTAGTGAAATGAAATGGACTGCCATTGCCCCTTCTGGATTAGATAATCATGGTGTACTATGCCAAGAATGCCAAGTTCAAGAGGCATGATATTGCATTTGTCATCAAAGAAAACATTTCAGGATCTGTCTTGAAGTATATTCTCGGTGATAGGATAATACCTACATACATACAAGTATATCCAGTTGACAAAATTAGTATTCAAATTTATGCACCAACCACTAAGAAAAAATCGAATAATTCTATCAACTTTTTTGAGTCTGAAATTGATGAAAAATGAAATCAAGATGCACTGATAATTATTGGAGCTAGGAAGGCAAATTTTAGAAACAGAAGTTAATAATATTTGAAAAATATGGTCATGGTAATAGAATGAAACAAGAGATCACATGACAAAATTTTGCAAGATCAACTATATCTTCATTACAAATACCTTTTACACAAATGGTGACTGTAGACATGTTCTCTACCAAATGGAATTCACAAGGATCAAATTGACTATATCTATGGCAAGAGACAATGGAGAAGTTACATATCAGCAGTCCAAAATGAGGCTAGAGAGGACTGTTGAATAGATCATCAATTACTCATAGGTAAGTTGAAGTTGAAGTAAAAGAAAATGCAAACAAATCCATAAGAACTTAAATATCACTTTGAGTATATTGTCAAGTCAATTCCGAAACATAGCAACCCCATGTACAATATAACCAAATATTGGCCAGTCCCGCACCATCCTTACAGTTGTTGATCCCAGGTGCGTCCACTATTGCAGCCGCTGTATCGTATATGGAGTGCCTTCCAACTGAGACTCTCGCCGTGCCGCTCCTCTCTCCCAACGTTCTGCTGCTGTTCATCAAGTTTCCAGCATCTGACAATGTTCCTCTACTAATCCAGGGTGTTCAGGGGCTAATTCCTGAGAAGTAGACAGCTGATTCTCTCTTCAGAGTTGGTTCTTGGTTTGGATGTTGTGCTGAAACAGGGTCATCCTGTGTGACCTTGCTGGCATTTGAAATACAAGTGACGTATCTTCCAATAACAGAGCAACATGCAAGCCAGCACAGTATGGAAAACTGAGAGCTTGTGAAATTGAGTAAAGACTAGATGAATTTTGAGACCATCTCAACAATAAATTTGAATCATTGATCATTAATTACAGAAGACATCACAGGCTGAAAGGATATCAAGAAATCATATATGAAGAAAGTAAATGATCATTTAAAATACAGAAAAGGAAAAAAACAAACAAAATTGATATCAGAAGAGACTCAGACATCTGAAACGTGCTCTTGATCATAAAGTACCTGAAGCAAGTGGGAGAAATGATGACGTAAAAAGCTGAACATAAAATTTCCAAGGGCATTTCTAGAAGACAGGGCAAAAGAAAACAATGTAATGGGCAAAGATGTGGAGAGAGTAAACAAAAACCACAGCATATCTGAAGTTTAAAGAACTAAAGAAAAAACTCATGCCTCGAGATGCCATATTGAAATATTCTCTGGGCATATATTGAACTATGCAGGAAGTATCAAAAGAAGATATGAGATGCAAAGGGTCACTAGACCAAAAAGAAATTATCGACATTCAATAATTGCAAGAGATCGCAAAGGATCAAGAACTAATGGTTCTGAAAGACTATGTCCAAATCGCACTGAAGGCCCGAGCACAAAAGAAAGTTCCAGGAGTTGATGGAATACCAATCAGAATATTTTAACAAGCGAATGAAGCAGTGGCTTCTGAAGAGACATTTGGAAGAAAGCTACAGGTCCAACCACCTAGATCTATTCCCATTCCAAAGAAAGGTGACCCAGTTGTTTAATAATATCAATAATTATTTAATAATGTCACACGCAAGTAAAAGAATAAAAGAAATTCAACAGTGGTTGCAGCATTACATCATAAGGGAGCTGCCAGAAATGCAGGTTGAGTTTGAAGAGAACATGGCATGAGGCATACCATCACTGACCTCAGATGGAGCTTGGTGGGAAGAAGAGGATGTTGGCTTGTGTTTTCTTGACTATGCAAAGATATTTCACTTACATGAATCAAAACAAACTGTCGATGTTGTTGGGTTCCATCAGGTAACTTCTGGCTCATTGCAACCCTATGCACAACAGAAAAAAACACTGCACAGTCCTGTGCCAATCTCAACATTGTTTCTATGCCTGAGCCCATTGTTGCAGTCACTGTGTCAATCCATCTCCCGGAGGGCTTTTCTCTTTTTCCCATGCCCCTCCGCTTTAGCAAGCATGATGTCTTCTCTGGGGAATGATCTCTCCTGACATCATCTCCAAAGTAAAGACACAGCCTTGCCAGCCTTGCCTCTTAGGAACACTGGCCATACTACTTCCAAAACAGATCAGTTTGTCCTTTTAGCAATCCATGGGACTTTCAATATGCTTCGGCAGCACCATCATTCACATGCATCAATGCTTCTTTGATCTCCCTTACACAGTGTTCAAATTTCACATGCATTTGAGACAATGGAAAATACCTTGGTTGTGTCAGGCACACCTTAGTCCTCAAAGTGACATCCTTGCTCTTCAATATTTTAAGGAGATCTTGTGCAGCAGTTTAACCCAATGCAATACATTGATTTCTTCACTGCAACTTCTATGAGCATTTACTGTGGATGCAAGCAAGGTTAAATTCTTGACGACGGTAGACTTTTCTCCATATGTCATAACATTGTCCATAGGTCCAGTCTTAAGACTCTGATTTTCTTTAACTTGAGTTGGAATCCAAACAAAAGGCTGCAGTCTTTGATCCTCATCAAAGCTTCCAATCCTTGAGACTTCATCCCACATTCTTTGGCCATGTTGTCAGAAGAGACCAGTCCCTGGAAAAGAACATCATGCTTAGTAAAGTACAGGGGCTGTGAAGAAGAGTAAAATCCTCCACGAGGTGGATTGATTTAATGACTGCAACAATGGGACGAAACACAACAATTGTGAGGATGACACAGGACTGCACAGTGCTTGCTTCTGTTTAACTCAGTGCCGTTAGGAGTCGGAGCCAACCTGAGGGCACTCCACAACAGCAGCAAATGAACCTCGCTTGTTTCCTTTCCTTGGATATCTAACACAATTCCAAATTATGACAATTGCCTTTAATGTCTATGTTAACTGAGCAATAAAACACTCTTGTTTTGTCCCATAGGACCTTGTCTATGTCAATGATTCTACTTTAATTCTAAAGGTGAAAGGGAAAAGCATGCAATAAACAATGGAAAGGAGATCTGCTTGGGAAGGCTTTCGCTGTCCTTACTGTAACTTTGATCTCTCACTCATGCTTCCCCAAAGCAGAGAGCAGATGAAGCAAACATGCTCTCGGTGGAGATAGCTGACGAGCATAAACCTTCCCTTTGTTGTATTTGCCATATACTACATTGTCACAGTCTCTGGTCACTTGTCTTTGGAAAAAGAAACGTGCAGGGTCAAAAAGAAAATTCTGACACAATAGTGACATAATTGGGTTGATCTATGCTGGAAAGGGCAAGGTGGCCAGGGTGAATGCCGTGCTTCTTCAGAACAAGCTAATGAATCCGATTTACCTCTCTGCCTGCAGCATGCTTTGGCTGAAGGTTAATCACATTAATCCTTGGGGGATAATGTTCTGTCATGTCTGGAGAAAACAAAAAACCTGTCATCCTGTTCTGATATGTAGAGCCTCGTGTGATGATTTATAAACTTTCCTAAATTAGAATGCTGCAAACTTGAGTAGTTTGTGTTCACTCTGTTCTACTCAACATATACCTCGCTGCTAACAGTGTAGAATCTGCAGCTTTTGCAAACCAGGGGTTTAAACTGAGGGGTATGGAAAACCTCAGAAGGACAGAGGGAAGCCAAAGAATAAAGAATTCTTGGGAAAATGGATATTAGAAATGTGAAGATGTTTCTGCCTACCAGTCAGTCATATTAAGTCTAAAATAAAATGAGATCCCAGACTTTCTCAACATTTCCTCTCAAACTTGCCTTTTAGCTAAATTTTAATATCGGCCACATGGGGTCAATTTAAAGCAATAAAAACCAGTATTCATTTAGGTGAATACACATTTCACTTCATCACAGTACTTACTTCGTAGCAGAGAAGATAGTGATGGCGTAGATCATGACTTTTAAAACTATTATGTGCATATTCATATTCTGATGCAGTAGGTTAAGAGCTGGGTTCTGTGTTGCTAAAGCCTTTCGGGTGATGTGATGCTACTGCTCTAGCCAAAAGCAGTTTTAGTAACAGAACTTACAGACGTGGAAATTTAAGTGTTTCTTCCAAATGGATTTCCAGAAAATCATATCACCAACTTGATGGATATCATTTAGGATTTTTAATTCCCAGTATAAACCGAAACTTCAAGAATTCTCATGAGATGACCACATTATTCCAATTGCAGGGGCAGTGAATTATTTAATGTGACTCTTGCAGTCAAAGTTTCTAACTCTTACAAATGACTTTTTCCTACTTGAGTCTGGTAAGAAGATGCGGGGAGAAAGTGAGAGTATTGACCTGTGAGTAACTTTGAATTGTATTCCTGGAATGCCATTCTGATGCATCGAAAAGAAGCCCTCTGAGAAGCATGAGGGCTGAATCTTACTATCAGCCAGAGCCAGGAGTGGAATGTGTCCTGTGGACCAGAGATCCCTGCACAGTGAACCTCCTAGATCCAGAAGACAACTGTGACATCTGATGATCCTCATCAACAGAACCAGGAGCCAGAATATGAAACAGACTGGTAGACTTCCAAGCCCATGGCGCAAATACAGCTGCGTGCTTTAGGACAGGAGGCTGGCTTGCGGAGTGTGGTGCCCCTGGGCACTTGACTGGAGGAGCTTGGCTTGTTGGCCCAATAAAATGGAGCGTTTTGCCTTTGGGTTGAAGCTTAGTGGAGCGAGGTACCTCTTTGCTGACCCACAGAGTGTGAGCTGAATGCCATCAGGGTGAGACTTACCGCTGAGTGGTATGCCCTTTAGGTATCTGTTAGAAACCCTAATAGAATTTGCAAAGTGTCCTGATGAACAACTCTATCCTTGGCACTTTTCATTTCCTTTTCAACCTGATTATTTCCTTAAAAAATCCTTTCATAATGAATGCTTTCTATGAATTCTTCACAGTCATTAAAATAGGTATTGGAACCTTGAGAGAGAGAAGACTGGTGAGGATAACTCTCCAATGTGATACTTTCTTAGATGACCCATTGTTGTTTGTTGTCTGCGTTGGCTCCAATTCATGGTGACCCCATGTACAGCAGAATGAAATGTTGCCTAGCTCTGTGCATCTACATCACTGTAGTATGTCCTAGTCTATTGTTGAGGCCACTGTGTATTTTGAATACCTATCAAGCTAGTGGCTCAGCTTCCAGTACTTTATTGAACAACATTCTGCTATAATCCATACCGTTTTCCTTGGTTCATTTTCAGAAGCAGCTTACCAGGGATTTCTTCCTAGTTCTCTGGAGGCTCTGCCATGGACGACCCTGTTTGTGTTTTCAAATAACTGTGCCATAGCTTCAGGCATCATAGCTACGTGTAAGTCACCAGAGCATACCAAACGCAAAGCTGTGTGGTGGTTCTGGCCCTTTCACCACCAGTGGATGACCTTAGCCAAATGCGGCTTAGATTGGATTAGATTAACATAGATTAGATTAGATCTTCCAGAGGAAAATTGCCTGAGTGTTTTCTTAGGTTCCAGCACTCTATATAAATGCGCCATTCATAAGGTATGTGTACCTTAACAGGCCAATGTCCCTGTTCCTTATTGGCAAATAAGATGATCAAAATTCTAACTTCATCAGATTATTGTAAATAGTAAATGAGTTAGTAAATCTGTGAAATAATGCCCATAATCATCCTATCAATAAAAGTTTGCTACTATTTTCGTCATTTTTCACAGAAAGAAATAAAAGCCACCAGATAAAAGTTGACTTACCTCCCCAATCCCACATCAGCAAATCTCTGTCACCTACCTTGCCTTCTTCATTCATTTATATTATATTTTTCTGGGGGAAGTCCACCTCTCCATTTACCCTCTAGAGCAGTGTATATCGCATCCCAACTGTTTTTGTGTGGCCTGAGAGCTATGAATCCTTTTTCATATGTCTAAATGATTGAAAAATGTTCACAAAGATAATATTAAATGATTACATAAAATTTTAAATGCAGTGCTCACAAATGAAAGTTTTATGACCTGAAATGAACTGTTATTGCCCATTTTGAATCAGAAAATCCTATGGATTATTATGCCGGGAATGACATAAGAAGTATTATGTTGCATTCATTGTCAAAAAGACTATTTCAAGATCCATCTTGGCATTTTCAAAAAAGGACATTTCAAGATCTGTCTTGAAGTACAATGCAGTAACAAAGAGTTACAGTCTCAGAAACCCAGATCAAAATTGGGTTTGACCAGAACCTAGCCAAGCTCATTCCTTTACTCATTACCTATGCCTGTTTTCCTACTGCATCGCCAGAATTGAGTTGTGGTGACAGAAATAATGTCAGTCCCTGGGTAGAGCTTGTGATTACCTACAAAAAGGGTTACTAACCCAAACCCACCTGGTGGTGCCATGGAAGAAAGACCTGGTGATCGGCTTCTCTAAAGATTTTAGCCAGGAAAGCCTCATGGAGCAAATCTACTCTAGACACAGGACTTTACCATGAGTTAGCACAGACTCTATGGAGACAGATCTGCTTTGTGTTTATTTGTTTGTTTGTTGACAGAGACCAGACAGGCTATAGAGATTTAAACATTGAGTGCTATGACCCTTTAAGGAAAAAATGTGCTGAATCCTGCTCCTGAGCCTCTCCCATCCACCAGCATGCAATCTTTCTTCCCTAATGAATGCTTCCTATTAGCGTTCAAGCAAATTCATTTCTTTTCAACTTTTAATTTATAAAGAAAGAAAGAAAAACCTCTGTCCACTATAATTCATTAAACATACCTCACATTCTGGCTCCTAAGAATTCTAACTCTTGAAAAAATGTCTTCACATTCTATTGTATCAGAAAGGTGAGCATCACAGAATGCCGAGTTATTAGAACAACTATACTAGTGCCCCGAGCTGGAGGAGCCACATGGAGACCCCTGCCAATGCTGAGATACTTACAATACCACTGAATCCACAAGACTTCCCACCCACTGACCTGTGATCTTCCTGCATTTGGCATCATTGCATGTGTTTTGTGAGTCTGAAGAGGACTTTATAGATTGGTATCAGACATATGGGCTAATATTAGACTTATTGACTTGATTTGGACTGGGCTGGGGTGTTTTCTCAATATTCAACTGCTCTTGTATGTAAACTTCTTTCTTATACACATATGTGTATTTATGAATCTGTTTCTCTAGTCTACCCACACTATTACACTGTGGTAGTGTTGGTCATGAGGAAAAAAATGGTTGTTTTCAAACATGCTTGGATGGAGAATTGACAGACTCTGTGAATGACTGGCTACTCCATGTTTCTTGCATGATATATGCAGCAAAGGATGTCAGAAAGTATGGAGTAAACTAGGAGCCTGAGGGATTATACAGTGGTCTTTGAGGTTCAAATACAATAGTGGATTTACCATTGTAAATTGTAAATCTTGCTAAGGTTTTACCCTTAGCAAGAGCTGTAGGTAGGATCTAGCTAGAAGTAGGGTGTGTCATGGATAGAATGTGTAGTTCCATGTGTCTCCTACATCCAAGAAGGAAATACAGGAGTTCTCAGAATCCTCAGGAGAAGGCCATGCCCACACAGAGACCTCATTGGCTATATCTCATTGACAAACTAGACTCCACCCCTACATTCTTAATCCTCAAATTGACACCAGATTATGTAACTACCACACGCAGTAGGTCAAAAAATATTTTTCTAAGGAGCCACCTGAAAACCAGTTTTGCTTCCTGAGCATCATAGCTCCCACCCCCCACCAGTAGCTAGTGATAATTTTAAAACCTTTTCATACATACCTCCTTCTCAAAATCTTTTCAAAGTTGTTAATTGTTTCTTAGGTTGAAGATTAAATTTAATGATAAGGCAAATAAGTGCATGACCTGTTCTGTGATTGCTTCTCTGTTACCTTTTATGTCACTTAGCCACTCTGAGCTGCTTCAGTCATCCACTCTGACCTTCATTTGGTTTCCTGTATGTGTTAAATTTGCTCCTGACTCAGATCATTCATACGTGTATTTCCTATTGCTTATAATTATCTTTCCTACACATTTCACTAGCCAAATTCTATTCATTATTAAAGACTCATCTTAAACATTGGTTCCTTAGAGAAATGTTATCTAATCATGCCAACCAGGCAAAGTGTCCAGTTCTATGTTCTCACTACTTCTATATAGAAGACAAAGTAGTATCAAATCCCTAGAACCAAGATAACTGCGTTCGAATCTTGGCTCTGTGCTACCTTGGACAAAGTCATTGTATCTCTCTGTATCTCAGTTTTCACATCTATACAATTGGGATAATAATAAGACCTCTCTCTAGTCTGTGGGTGATACAAACAAATAACAGCACTCAACTACCAACCAGTTGGAAGTTCAAGTCCACTCAAGCGTACCTTGCAAAAACAGCCCTGGAAATCTCCTTTTGAAAAATCATCCCCTGCAAACGTCATGGAGCACAGTTCTACTCTGACAACTGCTTGGCTGGTTTTCTTAGATTACTGTGAAGATTATTTCAATACTTGGAGCATAACAGTCCTTACTGTTAGATTCATACTAATAAATAAGTAGTATTCTTCTTTTTAAAAAGTACTTACGTGTTTAATGTTTAGTCAAGTGTCTTTCTTACCTCAGAGATCTTTCTTGTCCTTGGTTCATTCCCAGAACACTGTGTGCTGCTGGTCATATCATTGCTTAATAATGTTGACTGAAAAATTGAGACCTTCACGTTTCCTCTTAAATCTCACCAGCTCAGATATTGATGTAAAGATAAATAACTTTGAAATTTTTGTCAGATATAAACCTAAACATGCATCAGAAAATATTATTAGGATGATCAGGTGTAAATAGATAAAACTTGAGATGATTAGGAAGCATATATTAAATTGCTATAATGTTTGATATGTATTATTGTTTCCCACATGTACTCCTTGAAGTACTAGTTCCTTGAAATCCACCCCAAGCCCCACTACCATTAATTTGATTCTGACTCAAAGCAATTCTATAGGACAGAGTAGAACTGCCCCCATGGGTTCCTGAGACTAAATCTTTATGGGAGTAGAAAGCCTCATCTTGTGTCATTACCTTGTAAAGTAGAATAAACATAGTATGTACTCATTCTAACAGCCACACATTAAGTAATTACTTGAATAAACAAGTTTCTGCATAAACTTAAGTACCATGTATACTCATGTATAAGCTGAGTTTTTCAGTACTTTTTAAAAAGACATTTCACTGGGGGCTCATATAACTCTTGTCACAATCCATATATACATCAATTGTGTCAATCACATTTGTACATGTTTCCATCATCATTTTCAGAACATTTCCTTTTTACTTGAGCACTTGGTATCAGCTCCCCTTTTTTCCCCTCTCTCCCCCTTGCTCTCTCCCTTATGAATCCTTGATAATTTATAAATTATTATTATTTTTTCATGTCTTGCACTGTCCGATATCTCCCTTTTCACCCTTGTCTATTGTCCATCCCCCTGGGAGGGAGTTATAGGCAGGTCATTGTGATTGGCTCCCTCTTTCTCCCCCCACCTTACCCTTACTCTCCTAGTATGGCTACTCTCAATATTG
>NW_022111369.1:82395858-82409394 GCF_000313985.2 Echinops telfairi | reverse complement strand
ATACAATGGAGGGATGTATGGATTGTGATAGGAGCTATACAAACCCCCAATAAAATAAGTTATATATAAAAAAAGAATACATCCAGCTAATTTTCTGAAAGAAAAAAAAATCATGATAAGCAGTTGCCATAACCTCTTAGTCAAGATCAAGCTATATAAATTAATGACAAATTCACTACTGGATACACAAATTAGCCTCGCCAAGATCAGTGAAGAGAAGCTCAGAGAAGCAACTTAATAATGCCTTCATTATATCTTAAAAATATGTTATTGCTATTAATAAAACTGCACAGGAGAAAGTCTATCTCAATGTGAACATTAGAGTCAAAGGTTTAATAGAAAAGAAACTTTATTTCAGTGTTATTCATTAATAGAAAAAGTTGTATCACTTTTAAGACTTTATAATAGCTTACTAATTATCCGTTGTTGTTGATGTTAGTTGCTGTCAAGGTGGTTCTAATTTAGGGTGACCCTGTGTGTGCAGAGTAGAACTGTGTTCAGTGTTTTCAAAGTTGTGAATCTTTGGAAGCAGATTTCCAATCTAGTCTTCCAAGAAGTCTCTGGGTGGATTCAATACGCCAGTCTTTCATCAGTAGTTGAGTTCTTAACCATTTCATCAACCCAGGAATCTGTATTAATTATATGTTACTGTTATTAGGTGATATTGACTCTGATCCAATTCTTAGGGACCCTTTGCACAACAGAGTGAACATTGCCCAGTTCTGTGTCATCCTGTCATTCCTGTTTGAACACAGTGCTGCAGCCCCTGTGTCTCATTGAGCTCTCCCTGTTGTACACTCCCCCTACCAAGCGTGATGCTCTTTCACAGGAACGGCTTCTTCCTGGTAGAATGTCCACAATGTGAAAGCAAAATCGTGCTGACCTATCTTCTAAGCACCACGTTGGCTGTTTTTATTCCAGGAAAAATGTGTTCTTACTTCTGGCAACCCATGGTATATTCAATATGTTTTGCCAACTCATATTCAAAGGCCTCAATTCTTCAGCTTTCCCATGCATATAAAAGGACTGAAAACACCATGGGTTGAGGCAGATGGACTTTGTTTTTAATACTTCAAAGGGGTCTTTTGCAGCAAATTTGGCCAATGTAATATGTCTTTGCATTTGGTAACTGCTGCTTCCATGGGCATCGATTGTGGATCCAATTAAAATTAACCTGAATTTTTTTGTACTTTCTGCATGTATCATGACATTGCTTATTGGTGCAGTTGTGAGGTGTTTTGTTTACTGATTTCTTTTCAGTTGAGCTGTAACCCTAAATGTGGCAGGTGGTTAATTACAAGTCTCCCTCCAATCCTGCTGTAGTTTCATTTTTCTTTATATAGCCAAACTTCTTTGATTACTTGCTCTGCATTCACATGGACTGAGTGTGATGAAAGGATACAACCCTGAAGTGCATCTCTCCTTTGCTGATTTTAAACCCCGCAAAGATCCTTGTTCTATTGAAACCACTACCTCTTCTTCTATGCACAGGTAATGTATGGGCCCAAGTAAGGATTATGTAATTCCCATTCTCCTCAATCTTAACTGTAATGTGTTGTAATCCACACAATTGAATGCCTATGCACAGCCACTAAAACACAAGTTTTATCTTGCTTATAGGCCAAGATCCATCTAATAACAGCAATTATATCCCTCATTCCATGTGTTCTCCCGGGTCTGTCTTGAATAACTGCCAGTTCTTCATCAAGGTAGTATGCAAATAATCTGAGTTATCTTTAGTCTAATCTTATCTGTGTCTGACATTAATGATATTGTTTAAGAATTTCCATCTTCCTGGGGATCACTTTTCTTTGGAGTGAGCACAAATAGGGACCACTTTCCATCAATTGGCCAGGTAGCTAGCTGTCTTCCGAATTTCATGGCATAGGTAAGTGAGTGCTTTCCTATGGAAACACCTCAATTTTATTCCATCAAATCCTAGAATCTTGTTTTCACCAAAGCATTTAATGAAGCTTAACTTTTTTCTTGAGTACCATGGATTCTTGATTATATGCTACTTCCCGAAGTAGTTGAATATCAACTAATTTTTTCAGTCAAATAACCATATATGGCATATCTTCATTCAAACAGCGGGATATCAGAAAGTAAGTCACACTTTCAACCAAGATAGAAGAAAAGGAACTTGCTTACTCTGTCAAAGTAAGCAACCGAAAACCAGTCATTTGCATAAAACAGCAGTTCTCTACATATTAGGCATCATAAAATTACCTTTGAAAGACAGTAAGCAAATTCTGAGCTATATAATTGCATATCACTGGCTGCAAAGTTTCCATGTTATGGCATACCTGGTGTGAACCCTACCAGAATCATTATTTGCAGATAATATAATTGTCCTTTCAAATTCAATAAAATCTATCATAAAAAGCTACTGGCACTAATCACTTATAGAAAGGGTGAAAGATATAAACCAATTATACAAATAAACCACACCAGTTATAAAAAATTATAAATTTTAAATTATTAGCATTCACAATATGAACAATATGGAATCATTTAGAAATATATGATAAAATATATACAAGCCTGCACGCTAAAATTATAAAATGACGGTGAGAAAAGATTTTAAATTCCATAGTATTATGAGAGATATATCATGTTTGAAGGTCAGCAGATGCAATATTGTGATGAAAATTCTACTCAAATTGATCTGTATAAGGTAATGCCAATCAAATTCCAGTATGCTTCTTTTTTTAATAGAAACTGTCAAGCTGATACTTAATTTGTATGAAAATTCATAGGACCTAAAATGGCTAAAATGCATTTTAAACAGGACAACATGTTAGAAGACGCAGACTAACTTCTTGAAAACTATAAGGCTATAGTAGTAACTATTTTTGTGAAATCAAGGACACACAGTTCAATAGAACAGAGGAGAACCCAGAAATGGATCTACACAGATCTAATCAATAGATCGTTTGGGAAATATGCAAAGGCAATTCAGTAGAGAAAGAATCCTGTTTGTATATAATGGTGCTCCAACCAATTGCCTACAGCTGTTTATAATAATGTATGAGCATTATGTTCTGAAATGAATTAGAATACATCTGCAAAGGAAAAGGACTCAGTGAATCATGATTAGTTAACCATTTAGGCAAATCCGTCTCCTCTGTTTAATCTGTTGGCAAAACAAACAAACTCTATGCTCAGCAAACCATCCAAGAAGTTAAACTATATAAAAAAGGCAACATGAGGAGATTGGAGGAGGCTTATTAACAACTTGAGATTTACAGAAGACACAGCATTCCTTGCTGGGATAGTTAGGTTGTGTCAACTTGGCTATGGTAGGATTCTTAATGGTTTGGCAATTAAGGCCTAATCCCCCATGATGTTATTGTGTTAGTCTGGGCAGACTATGGAAACAAATCCAAGGAGACATGTGTATATAAGAAAGAGCATTATATACAAGAGCAGTTGAATATTGAGAAAATATCCCAGGCCATAAGTCCGATATTAGCCAATATGTCTGATAACAATCTATAAAGTCCTCTTCAGACTCAAGAAACAAATGCAATGATGCCAAATGCAAGATGATCACAGGCCAGTGGGTGGAAAGTCTTGTGGATCCAGTGGCAGTATAAGCATCTCAGTGCTGGTAGCAGTCTCTACATGGCTTCTCCAGCTCCAAGGCTCTGGCTGCCATCAGCCCATCTCCATGTGGCTTGTCAATAAAAATGTCTCACAGGGACTGAGGGTATGTCCCACCTCAACAAGCTACTTATCTCCTTAGAGCCTTCAAATGAGGTCATCAAGCTGCCACCTGATTGACAAGCTAACCCCACCCCTTCAGTCTTAATCCTCTCAAATTGACAATAGATTATATAACTACCACAGTTATGTAACACAATGTAACCAACTCCATAGTGAGATCTGCTGTGAGCAGCCAATTAATTATAAGAAAATTAGGGTGGAGTGCAGCCCCCTTACACAGGTCATAGCCCTGATGCAATTAAAAGAAATTTCCGAAGGATATGGTCTAATTCCTGGGTAAGTAGAGAAGTTTGCTTGCTTTCTTTTTGGTGCTGGATTCTATATTTGGCTCAGTGACTTCTGTTTCTTTGAACTTGAGCCCTTGCTTTCCATCTGACCTGCCATCCGAAATACTGTTGTTGGATTCACTGGATCTTGCAGCCACAAGCCTGGCCTGTTGACCTGGGACTCAGCCACCTCTGCACCCACTAGTCTGTGGTCTTCCTGCTACCTAATTAATCTTCCTGCTTACTGGTTTGTCTTCCAGTTGCCTGGTTCATCAGTCCCCACAGTATGTGAATTAGAATATGCTTCTACCTTAAGCTCTGGTTCACAGATTTGAACCAGATTGGGTATAGCACTTCTATAATTGTGCAAATTATTTTTGGATCTCTCTCTCTCATGTGCATCCACACCCCACACACACACAAAAACACAAAGCATCACTGGTTTTACCTCTCTAGAGAACCCAATCTAACACACTTGCTGAAGATGTAAAGAATTTACTGCAAAAGATGAAATACTGTTGTCTTGTGTGGATTGAAATTCAGTGTAAAGAAAGCAAAATTCTAACAGCTAGACAAATAAACAACAACAGTAATGATTATAAGCAGAGGGAAAATTGAACTTGTAAAGGATTTCATTTTAATTGGATCTACTATCAATGTACATGGGAGCACCAGCCAAGAAATCAAAAGATGTACTATGTTGGCAAAACAAACAAAGGGTAACACCGCTCTTTGAGCCCATCACTATCCCAGTCTGTTTTGTCAAAGATTTACCTCTTTTTTTTTGCTGCCATTACCAAGTATGATGTCCTTTTCCAGAGACTAGTCTCTGTTGACATGTCCAAAGTATATAAGGCGAAGTCTTGCCATCCTTGCCTCCAAGGAATATTCCAGCCGTACTTCTTCCAAGAAAGATTGTTCTTTTGAAAGTTCATGGTACTATCAATACTCTTTGCCAGAACGATAATTCAAATGCATCAATTCTTCATCAGTATTCCTTATTCAATGTCCAATTTTCACATACATATACGCCATATGACTATGGTTTGGGTCAGCCACACTTTAGTCCTCAGAATATCTTTTTTTTTTTTCACCAATACTCTACGGAGCTTTGGTGGTATAGTGGTTATGAGTGTGGCTGCAAGTCACATGATCAACAGTTCAATGCTACCAGAAGCTCTGAAGGAAAAAGGGCTTACTATTCCTGTAAGCAGTTACAGTCTTGGAACCAATAGGGTGTCGCTATAAGCTAGCATTGACTCGATGACAATGAGAAAGAGGTCTTGTGCAGCAGATTTACCTATGCAATGCATTCTTTGATTTCTTGATTGCATCCATGAATACTGATCGTGGATCCAAACAAGATGAAATCTTTGACAACTTCAATCTTTTCTCCATTTATCATGCTGTTACCTATTGTCATTATAAGGATTGTGGTTTTCCTTACATTTAGTTGTAACCTATAATGAAGGCTGCAATCCTTGATTTTCATCAAGTGCTTCAAGTAATCCTCACTTTTAGCAAGCAAAGTTGTGTCATCTATATTTAACAGGTTGTTTAATAAGTCATCCTCCAAGCCTGATGCTGTGTTCTTCTTCATATAATCCAGCTTCTCTGATTATTGCTCAGTATATATATTGAATAATTATGGCATGAGGATACAAACCCAGGCATATACGTTTCCAGATTTTAAGCCATGCAGCATGCCCTTATTCTGTTCACACAACTGCCTCTTGATCCATGCACATGTTCCACATGAGCACAATGTAATGTTCTGGGATTCCCATTCTTCTCAAGGTTATTCATAGTTTGTTATGGTCCACACAATCAAATGTCTAAGCACAGTCAATGAAACAGAAGGAAACATCTTTCTGGAGTTCTCTGCTTTCAGCCAAGAACCATCTGACATCAGCAATGATATCCCTTGTTCCACTTCCTTTTCTGAATTTGGCTGAATCTTTAGCAGTCAATGTACTGCTGAAAACATTGTTGGGTGATCTTCAGCAAAATTTCACATGCATGTGGTATTAATGATGCTGTTGTTGTTATTGGGTACCATTGGGTTGGTTCTGACCCACAGTGACCTTACGGACAACAGAACAAAACACTGTTCTGTCCTGTGCCAGCCTCACAATTGCTCCTATGCATCACTCCATCGCTGCGGCCATGGTGCCAATTCATCTCCTGAAGGGCCTTCCTCTCTCTCATTGTCCCTTAGCTTTACCAAACATGATGTCCTTCTGGTCTCTGTTGACAACATGTGCAAAATATGTAGGAGAAAGTCTTGCCATCCTTGCCTCTAAGGATGTTGTTGGTGCTGTTAGGTGATTAATGATATTGTTCTATAACATGAGTATTCATTTGGCTTACCTTTTTTGAATGGGCACAACTATCGATCTCTTTCAGTCAGTTGGCCAAGTAGCTATCTTCCAAATTTCCCGAAATAGACATTGAGTGCTTTTAGTGTTTCATCAGCTTGTTGAAACATTTCAATTGGTATTCTATCAATTTCTGGAGCCTTGTTTTTGGCTAATGCTTTCAGTGCAGTTTTTACTTCTACCTTCAATATTCTTGGTTCTGGCTCTTACGCCACCTCTTGATATAGTTGAAGGTTGACTAGGTTTTTTTTGGTACAGTGACTCTGTATATCCTCTCCATCTTCTTTTGATGCTTCCTGTATCACTCAATAGTTTATGCATGGAATCTTTAAGTATTGCAACTTGAACTTTAATTATTCTCTTGAGTTCTTTCAGGTTAAGGTATGCTAAGCATAGTTTTCCTTTTTGGTTTTTTAACTCTAGGTCTTTGCATATTTCATTAGAATATCTTACTTTGTCTTCTCAAGCAGTCTTTTGAACTTTTCTGTTCAGCTCTTTGACTTCATTTCTTCCATTTACCTTAGCAACTATATGACTAAGTGCATGTTTCAGAACCTCTTCTGACATCTACATTGATCTTGTCTTTGTTTTATCTTTTTAATGACTTTATTTCCTTCTTCAGAGATGAAATTCTTGATGTCATCCTACAGTTCATCAGGTCTTCTGTCATTAAGGTTTAATATATCAAATTTGTTCTTGAGCTGTTCTGGAAATTCTGGTGGGATGGACTCAAGGTCATATTTTGGCTTTCATGTACTTGTCAATTTTTCTTTCACTTCAGCCTGAACTTACATATGAGCAATTGATGGTCTGTTCCACAAACATGGTTTGGTTTAATTGCTGATATTGAATTTCTCCATCATCTCTTCCAAAAGGTATAGTGAATTTGATTTTTATGTATTCCATCTAAAGTGAACCAAATGTATAATATCCTTTTGTGTTGTTTTTTAAAGAGTATTTTCAAAGAAGATGTTTGTCTTGCAAAAACCTACCAAGAAATCCCCAGCTTCATTTTCTATCACCAAAACCATATTTTCCAACTATCATTCTTTCATTTTAGTTTCCAACATTGGCATTCCAATCACCAATAATTATGAATGTATCTTGATTGCATATTTGATCAATTTCAGACTGAAGGTGGTTGTAGAATCCTTTAATATCTGCATCTCTAGCTTTGATGATTGGTGTATATATTTCATTAATAGATATATTGAATGGGTTTCCTTGAGTATGGATAGATATAATATATCATAGACAGCATTATACTTCCAAATAAATCTAGAAATATCATTTTTGATGATAATTATAACTCCATTTTTCTTGATTATTTCATTTTCAACATAGTAAATCATATACATTTTCTATAAATCATATAAATGGCCTATGCCAGTCTATTTAAGCTCAATAATGCCTGGGATATTGATCTTTATGCATTCCTTTTCATGTTTGAGGACTTCCCATTTTCCTGGACTCAAACATTTCAAATTCCAATTATTTATTGATGTTTGCAGCTGTTTCTCTTCATGTTGAGTCATGCCTCATCAGCAAATGAAGGTCCCAAGGCCTTACAGGGTGTTTACTCCATCCATGTCACTGTGGTGGTGGACTCTATTTTGAGAAAGCAGCTCTTCTTCCATCATATGTTGAGTGCTTTCTTACCTGAGGGGTCCATAGTTTGGCACTATCTTTAACAATGGACTGCTTCTTTTCATGAGTGTTTCAGTACAGGACAGTGGTTATCAACCGTCCTAATTCTGTGACCCTTTAATACAGTTCCTCATGTTTTGGTTACCGCCAACCATAAAATTATTTTTGTTGCTACTTCATAACTGTAATTTTGCTACTGTTATGAATTGGGTGACCCCTGTAAACAGGTTGTTCCACCCTAAAGGGGTCACTACCCACAGGTTGAGAACCACCGGTATAGGACAATGTAAAATTCTGCCCAACAAGGTTCTCATTGGCTAATTCCTCGAAGTGGCCAGTGTATTCCTTCTTCCCAGCATGCACTCATCTGGAAGCTCTGCCGGAACTGGTTCACTTTTGTTGATGCTGCTAGCACTTGAAATACCAGTGACACAACTTCCAGCAGCACACAACCTAGGAGAGTACAACAAACTAACAGACAAGTGGTTTTCTACATAGACACTCTCCTTTAATTCCCACAAAGATTCTGAGTTTGGTACTATCATTATCTCTAACATGTAGCTAAAATACAAGCTTGGAAAGTTTAAATAGCATTTACGTGACTTCTTGGACTTATGATCTTGCTCAGTTCTGAAGTCTAAAGTGGTTATCATGTCTCCTTTTTATAAATAAACAGGATGAAATTCAGAAAGTTTAACTAACTTTAATATCTACATCTCTAGCTTTGATGATTGATGTATATATTTGATTAATAGATATATTGAATGGGTTTCCTTGAATATGGGTAGATATAATATATCATAGACAGCATTAGACTTCCAAATAAATCTAGAGATACCATTTTTGATGATAATTATAACTCCATTCTTCTTGATTATTTCATTTTTTATTTAATTATTTCAATATTTTGTTTATTTCATTTATTTCATTATTTCACACACACTTTTCTAGCCTCTGCTCACAATACCGCCATTTCCTTATACTCTATAATAATTTCCACCACACCCCTCTACTCCATGCTTTTCCTTCTCTATCTTATTAATAGCAGCAATAATGGGTAGTATAAATCTATTCAGATAAATAAAGAGTACATTATGCTACCTAGCTGCAACAATGGGCTCAAACATAACCAATGTGGGATGCTTCCTTTTGTTGTACATTGGCTTTCTATGAGTGGGTACTGACTTGACATCACCTAGCAACAACAGAGCAACAATATCCAGTATGACAACCAAAGCCATTTGTGACTTTTGAGCTCTTAAAATGTAGTTTGATGAAATTAGCTGTGCTATTCCATGTCAAATATATATCATATTTCAAAACCTTGAAACGAATCCTAAATGCATCCTCACACATAGTTAATTCTGACTCATAGTAACCCTACAGGACAGAGTAGGACTTCTCTTTTGGGTTTCTAAGATTATAAATCTCTATGGCAGTGAAGAACCTCATCTTTCTCCTAAGGAGTGGCAGACGGGTTTGAACTATTGACCTTGAGGCAGCCCATCAGAGAAGAGTATATGAAATCATCAATAATTTTAGATTGATTTCATATTTGTTATGTTGTTGCTCTTGTGTCAAGTCCATTCCCATGCATAGGTATCCAATGTTACAGAGGAGATCTACCCTAGAGAGTTTCTTAGGCAATACATTTTATAGGAGCAGATAATCAAATCTTTACTCACACTGAGAGTTAGTGAGTTTGAACAACCAATCTTTCAGTTAGCAACAAGTGCTTAAACATCAGGCAACTATACTAACTCTCTCTCTCTCTCTCTCTCTCTCTCACACACACACACACACACACACTACACACAAAACCCCAAATAAACAAAAATAATACTCTTGATGAGTCATATCTAATTCATAGCAATTCTATAAGACAGAAAAGAGCTGCTCCCCAAGGTTTCTGAGACTATAAACATGGGAGTGGATAGTCTCAGCTTTCTTCCAAGGAGGAGCTCCTGGGTTTGAACCACCATCTGTGTGGTTCGCAGCCCATTGCTCACACCAGAGTACCACCAAGTTGTTTATTGGGCCACCAGGGCTTCTTATTACATGTTTAAATGATAATCTTTTGAATGATCTATGTTACATATAACACAATATTCTAATACCCATAGATAAGCCTGGCATATTGTGTTAGCTTACATTTTGCTGTAATTCTGGAAACAATATTATCATTATTTCAAATAAAAGCAGAGCAACCCATGGTTTGCAGGTTTTCACAGAGCTTCTAAACTAAGACATACTAGTAGTAAAGGTCTGGCAGTTTCCTTCAGAAAATGAGCCATTAAACCCTTGTAGGTCCTAACAGAGCGCTGTCTAACCTGCTAGTTTGGGACACATCGTCACTAAGTATAAATAGATGGATGAGAGCATCATGTCTCATAAAGTAGAAACCCAACTAAGACATACTAGTAGTAAAGGTCTGGCAGTTTCCTTCAGAAAATGAGCCATTAAACCCTTGTAGGTCCTAACAGAGCGCTGTCTAACCTGCTAGTTTGGGACACATCGTCACTAAGTATAAATAGATGGATGAGAGCATCATGTCTCATAAAGTAGAAACCCAACAAGCTGTAGGAGGCTCTAGGTAACATGAATTGGCACAATAGCCACCAGGATAGATTCAATACGCTGGTGATTATTAGGTAAATATCTAAGAACTAAGTAGCATTTCATTCTATTGTACATAAGGCAATCAATCATGACTTCAGTCAACTTAATGGCAGCTGACATCAATAACATTTCATTAAATTAATTTAATCTGCTTCTCTACTTTTCTCAATGTAATGAATAAATATTCAGTTTTACATGCAGCCTCCATGTATGGCTTATATTACATTTCCCTTATGTAATGTTGGTACATGATATAAACATTTATCTTCTCTCTATCCATTTCCCTTGGGTTCATTCTGACTCGTATCAACTGTTCCGTAGCGTTTACGAGGCTATAAATATGAGAGCCTCATCTTTCTCCAGCAGGATGGCTGGTGGATTTGAAGCTGACCTTGCTGTTCAACAGACAAATTTTTAAACGACGGAACCAGCAGGGATCCTTTCCTTATTCTTCTACATAATATATCTAAAATTGCCACAATAATTCAATAGTAGGAGTCATCCCTTAATATACAAGTCTTCTTTAAAATCTGACACTTTAAGCCACTATTTCTTTTGAATGTAATTATCAACAATTAGATCAATCACCTGGAAAGGCTCAGATTAAATGTGACTGAAGCAGAATTCTTTTGTTTTACTTTTTTATTGAGGTGGAATCTAAATTGCGAAGAACTCAAGGCAGTTGGAAAGAAACTTAAAATAATTACCCCTCTGACAGTGCACCCACACCTGGACCTGGTTACCCATTTTTATGACTTTTCCTTCAAGGACTAAATTGTTTCTCTGGACGTTATGATCTTCATGCCAAAGATAGAATCGGATTCCCTGACTCTGAAGAAGGCTGTGGTACAACAGTTTGCCTGGGACTTTCTGCAGCCCTCCGATTCCTCACGTGCCATTGATTGTGAGGGTGCTTCGCTCAGTGGAAGGCTGTAGTAAGCTCAGCCGGTCACATAATTACTGAAGTCTTTTAGCTGCATTTCTCTTAGCTGAGAGAGGAACGAATATTGGCAGATGGGATCTGATTTTACCAGAGCAATCACTAGGAACAGTGGCATTCCTCCCTGTTAGTTTGCCATGACTTGTTTAGATATAAATTTATCCCTGGAAACATTTGGAAACTTTTTTTCGCCCCCTGGGAAGAGAAGCTGTGCTAGAAAGACTACAATCATGTGGTTATCTGTGGCAACTTGCATACTTTTCTTACTCGAGTTGAGAAATCGGGTGTGTGCTTTGCTATTTTAAGATGTTAAAACATGTAGGAGGTGGTGATGAAAGTAGCACCATTTTAGATGTCTTTGTTTTACGTGATTGAACATTTAGACATCATTGTTTGTAACTTCAACAAGAAAGTTTTAAGGGCTAGGTGTAATTTTCAAAAGTGGGGCTAGAACCGCATCTTTGGAAATATTGTGTCAAACAGAATGTCGATATATTTTTGTGTTGTTAAAATGAAGTCAATTGTTTCAAGTAAGTGGCGTAAAAATATTAGGATCAGTGTCTCAGCTGTGTGATCATGAACCGTGTCACCATGGGTCAATGACTTTATGACGTTCCAATGTTCCTTCCATAAGACGCAGAAAATGAAGTCTCACTCTTTGCTACAAAAGTGAGAGATGAAAAATGCTGTACTGAACACCCTGTTTAAAGAATGTGGTCATCGTCCTAAAAGGTGCTCTGCCTCCATTCTAAAAGGGACAGACTGCTGTGAGTTGAACTGTGTCTCCTCCAATGGTACCAGGAGTTGAACTTGTCAGCCCCTGCTACCTGTAACTGTGACCTTGTCTGAAAATAGTCTTTGCAGATGCAATCATGTTAAAATTGGGGTCCTACTGGATTAGAGTGGACCCTAATCAAATGACAGGTGACCCTCTAAAATGAATAAAATTTGGACACAGGAGAGACATAAAGGGAAGAATGGCTGATCGGCATGATGTCTCTACAAGGAAATGCCAAGGACGGCTTTCAATCATCAGACCCTAGGGGGGGAAGCTGGGAGCAGAGCTCAGAGACTCCCCTCAGAGTCTCCAGTTAAAAGCAATCTTCCTGGTATCTTGATTTGGTATCATAGGCTCCCAATGTATGAGAAAATAAATTTCTGTTATTTTCAGATACTTGATCTGTGGTAATACAACCCCTTTTGCTTAGGTATCCTCAGGCACAAATCTGAATGTCCTAGGACAAAGTCAGTTTCCCTGGTAAATTACCATGTCCATTGTTGCAGTCAGAAAACATACCTTGCAGCGCCCCCTTCTCCCCCATCCTCAATCCTAACTCTCCAGGGTTTCCAATGTGGGGAGGAGCATAGGAAGTCTCTGTTTCAAGAAAAGAAATCTCCTGTGGCCTCTCTACCTTGCATAAAAGAACATGACAATGCACTCTATTCAAAATGAGTGTTCAGCTTTATTCTTTCAACATATGCATTCTGCACTTCCTTTTCTATATACGAGTCCTTTCTTAAGAAAGCAGTCCTCATTTAGGATTTGAGTTGGTAGTTAGAGAAAACCTCTTCCCAAGGCATGTAGTGTAATGGCAGAATCAAAGATTTTTGTCTCACCCTCCAAAACCGTGTCATTTTGCTCTCCTGGAAAGTTACAAGAGAACGGATTTCAGTTCATTAATCAAGAAGAGCTTTCAAACAGACAGAACTTTCCAAAAAATTGATCCAGCAGCTCCAGGAGGCAATAAGTTTCCCATCATTGGGAGTGCTCAAGCAGATGCTAGAAGACAACTTGTTTATTCACTAAACAACTATTTAATATGCCCCTTACTTCTGTTTGTAATAAGGTATTGAAATAGAAAGAGAAATAGACAGTCATGCCTCTGTGTCAGGAGCTATCAGTCTAGTAGTGAACACGTGTGCAAATGCAAACAAGGATGCTGTGTTTGGACAAATG
>NW_022111369.1:82387426-82395185 GCF_000313985.2 Echinops telfairi | reverse complement strand
TTGTTCTTTGATGCTTGATACCTGATCCCTTCAACAGCTCGTGGTCACACATGCTGGTGTGCTTCTTCCATGTGGACTTTGTTGCTTCTGAGCTAGTTGGCCGCTTGTTTATCTTCAAGCCTTTAAGACCCTAGGCCTTATATCTTTTGATAGCCAGGCACCATCAGCTTTCTTCACCACCTTTGCTTATGCACACGTTTGTCTTCAGTGATCTTATCAGGAAGGTGGGCACCCACTGATCTGATTTTTATTTCTTTGATATCGGATAACTGGTCCCTTCTGTGCCTTGTGGTCAGACAGGCTGGTGTGCTTCTTATAAGAAGACTTCTTATATGGAAAGAACAAACATCATTTCAGTGAGTCCTGGAGGATACACAAGGGGGTAAGGCAGCAGGAATCATGTTTGGATAAAGAATAAGCTGCTAATCATAAAATAGAAAGTATAGCATAATAAAAGGGGGCAGGAGAGGAGATTGGGATGGCATAAATGGCAGGAGCGATGAGTAGGAGCCTGTACAGGGAAGCTTGAAAAGTCATGTTCACAATGGGGAAGAGTTTAGATTGTATCCCACTGATGCCAGGATCCATAGGTGATTTCTAGCTGATTCTGTGTTTGGAAGTCTAACCCCAACCCTGAACTCCAGAGGCAAGTTAAAGGAAAACCAACAAGGCTTCAGGGGAGGACGGCCTTGGGCGGGACACTGCCATCTCAGACCTGGGACAGGGCTGAAGGAGAAGAGAAGGTTAACTGGGTTTGCTTCTTTTGTTCTTGTTCTTTAAAAGCAAATTTCCCAAGAGCTCTGATCGGACCCCTCAACCAGGTGTCCATTTTATGATCGTCAGTGAACAAGGAACTTGTTTTCAAAATATCTGTTTCGATTCTCAAAGACAAATTTACCCTGCTGGAAAAGGGGGTGAACATAGTAAAAGTTGTTTTTTTAATCACATGAAAAAAATGACTCCTCAGGAACATTTCCTATTGCTAGAACTAGTTCCCTTTTCTAGAACAAATTCATGTGTTCCTACCACCTTCACCCCTAGTATTACTAAATTAAAAAGGAATACCACACTCAGCATATCTTAAACTTGAAGAACTCGAGAAAAAATTCAATATTGAGTTTCAATATTGTAAGATTCTATAGGCAAATGAATGAACAATACAGGGAGCTTCAAAAGAAGAAAGAAAGCATACACAGAGTGACTGTACAAAACAAAGATAACTAGTGCACATCCACCTATGTGAAGAGGAAGCATATGACCGAGAACTAACAGTCCTGAAGAAAGAAGTCAAAGCTGCACCGAAGGGATTAACTGAAACCAAGCTTCCAGGAATTGATGGAATACCAACTGAAATGTTTCAGCAAGCTGATAAAGCACGGGAAGCACTCACTCATCTATGACAAAAAATTTGGAAGACAGCTACCTGGCGAACTGACAAGAAGAGGTCAATATAACTACCCGTCCCAGAGAAAGGTAACCCAGCAGAATGCACAAACTATAGAACATATGTATTATTGATAATATGTGCAAGTATAATTTTGATGAAGATCATTCAACAATGGCTGCAACAGTACACAGACAGGGAGCTGCTAAAAATTCAGGCCAGATTTAAAAGAGGACCTAGAACTAGGGATATCAGTGCTGATGTCAGATGGATCTTGGATGAAAGCAAAGAATATCACAAAGATGTTTGCTCTGTGCTTATTGACTATGCAAAGGCATCCAGCTGTATGCAGCTCGTAACAAACTTGGATAGCCTTGAGGAAGATGGAAATTCCTAAGCACTTAATTGTGCTTGTGCAGAACCTATATATGAATCAAAAGGCAGTTGTGCAAATAGAACAAGGGAATACTGCATGGCTTAATTTCAAAAATGGTGTAGGTCAGGGTTATATACTCTCATTATACTTCTTCAATGTGAATGCCCAGCAAATCATCAGAGAAGCTGCATTATAGGAAGAAGGATGTGGCTTTAGGAGTGGAGGAAGGCTCATTAACCTGCAACATGCAGATAACACAACCTCGTTGGCTAAAAGTGAGAACTTAAACACTCCTTGATGAATATCAAGGATTACAGCCTTCAGTATGGATTATAACTCAATATAAAGCAGACCAAAACTCCCAAACTGCACCGGTAGGTCAGTACATAGCATCATGATAAATGGAGAAAAGTTTGAAGGTGTCAAGGTATTTGTCTTCCTTGGATCCAAAATCAGTGCTAATGGAAGCAGTCAAGAGACTTCTTTGAAAAGCAAGAGTGTTTCTCTGAGGATGAAGGTGCACCAAACTCAACCCATGGCATTTTCATGGGCTTCACGTTCATGTAAATTTGGATATTGAATAAGGAAAACTAGAGAACAATCAATGCATTTGCTGATGAAGTGCTGATCAATAGTGCTGATGAAGAATATTAAAAATACCATGGACTGCCAAAAAAAACAAACTAATCTGTCCCAGAGGAAGCTCAGCCAGATAGCTCCTGAGAAGTAAGAACAGTGAGACTTCATCTCATGCACTTTAGATAAGTTATCAGGAGAGACCTGTCCCTGAAAAAGGACATCACACTCGGCAAAGTAAAGGGGAAGGCAAGCGATTTAACAAAGAGGAAGACCGTGGACAAGATGGACTGGTACAGTGGCTGCAACTATTGGCTCAAACATAACAGTTGTGAGGATGGTGCAGGGCTAGGAGCTGTTTCGTCTTGTACATATGGTCACGATGAGTAGAAACCAATGTGACAGCACCAGCAACAGCACACTTCATCTCTATCACCTCACTGTATAAAAATCATAGTCCACAGTCACACATGTTAACAATTTCTGCTAGAGAATGGCAATCTCTTCTTCTTTATACCTCTCCTTCTCAAAGAACCAAACCCACTGCCATTGAGTCAAAATTGACTTGTGGTAACATTATTAGACAGAGTAGAACTTCCTCTGTGAGAGGAGAAAGGCTCATTTTATTCCCGTGGAAGAGTTGGTGGTTTTAAACTGCTGCCCGTGTGGGGTTAGCAGCCCACTGAGTAATCCACTACACCAGCAGAGTTCCCTAACCTATCCTTAGTATCAGAACCCAAACTCAATCTCACTGCCATTGAGTCCATGTCAACTCATGGTGACCTTATGGGACATGGTAGAACTGCCCCTGGAAGTTTTCTAGACTGTCCTACTCTATGGGAGTAAAAAGCCCTGTATTTCTTCTGAGGAGCAGCTGGCAGTTTCAAAATGTGGTCCTTGCAATCAGCAGTACAACACCTAACCACTGCACGACCAGAGCTCCTTAGTATACTAACATATATACTCGAGTATAAGCCGACCCGAATATCAGCCGAGGCACCTAACTTTACCACAAAAACTGCATTAAAAATGTGCCCCCAAAATTGGCTTATACACGAGTATATACGGTAATCAATTAATTCCAAAAGACCTACTGCTTTTGAATCTGTTCTGAGTTATGGCCACTGCATGGATTGGAGAGTAGAACTCCATTTCTTGACTTTAATCTTTACAGAAACAGATCACTGGTTGGATTTATTTGGTTTTGTTTCTTCTGTAGTGCTGCTGGTTAGTTGTAAACCAATCATAAGATTAGTAGTCAAGCACAAAAATTTTGAAACAAGGTAGGTACCATCATACTTCCCATTTTACAGATAGGAGAACCAATTCTAAGAAACATTGAGAAACAGACTTGTGACTCAGATTCATAATTTTACTCATTATCTAAGAATTTCAAGAGGCCTCTCACATCAGAAACACTTGGGAAACTTGTTAGAATCCAGATACCTTAAGACCATACTAAGCCAATGGAATCAGATTTTATAGACTGGAATTCAGGATTCACAATTGAATCAGATTCCCAAGATTATCCCTAAGAGCTTTGAAATGTTAAGATCACTCCACTATATGAATCAAAAAGACACTAATTGGTTAGTTAAAGTCCCAACTCTGGGAACTCGGGGTATGGCACAGGTGGTGAGTGGGTGTGAGGATGATGTTAGGTGTGTTAGTCTGAGTTGACTAGAGAAACAAATCCAGAGGTACTCAAATATGTGTATCAGAAAGAGGTTTATATATAAGACCAATTGAATATTGCGAAAACACCCCAGCCCAATCCAAATCAAGTCCATAAATCCAATATTAGCTCATATGTCCAATACCAGTCTATAAAGACTCTTCAGACTCACAAAACACATGCAATGGTGCCAAATGCAGGAAGATCATATGCCAGTGGGTGCAAAATCTTGTGGATCCAGTGGCAGTAGAAGCACCTCAGAGCTGGCAGGGGTTTCCATATGGCTCCTCCAGTTCCCAAGGTACAGGGTCTATCAGCATAGTGCCATATGTCTTGTCAGTAGAGTGTCTCTCAGGGAGTGAGCCCAGAGACAGAGTGTCTCCTGCCTCCAAGGAAGAAATACAGGAGTTCCCAGAATCATCAGGGAAAGGCCATGCCCACACAGAGGCCTCATTGGCTATACAATGATTGACAGACTAGACTCTGCCCCTTCACACGTAATCCTCTCAAATTGACAACAGATGATACGACTGCCACATAAGGCAAGCATAGAGGTTAGTGTAGGGGTGAGACTAACCTGTAAATCAGGTCAGCTCGAGCTGTCTCCTCAGAGGTGTGGCCTTCCATAGGAGGATGCTGGGAACCTCCCCTTCTCTCTCACTGCAACTTTATAACAAAGACTAGATTCAATTTGATAAGATACTTTCTAGGAAAGCAGTTAACTCATGCCTGGTATGTGCTCAATAAGTAATGAGAGTGATTTTGATAGATAGCCTGTATTCTTATTTCCATTTTTACCTCAGGACTTTGGACAAAGAGCTTTTGCTTACACTCAGCCACGGGCTCAAGTCCCGACTTTGTCAATTGCTAGCTGCATGAGCTTGGGCAACTTATTTAAGTTCCCTAACATCTAGCCTCTCATCTATGAGACAGAATAGATACTTCTTTGTTGGTGTTGTTAGCAACTATTGAGTCAGCCCCCAATTTGTGGCAACCTCATATACAGCAAAACAAACTACTGCCTGTTTTGCCTATTACCACATAGGTTACAGATTGGACCTTTGAAGCACTGGGTTTTTGCTGGCTGATTTTCAGAAGAAGATTGCCAGACCTTTCTTCCAAGTCCATCATAATCCAGAAGCACTGCTGAAACCTATTCAGCATCACAGCCTCACACAAGTTTCCACTGTCTAATGGTAGCTGTACATGAGAGGCTAAGATAATTAAGGTTTTGCAGCAATTTGGTTTGGATAGCATTCTCAACGATTTGGTAGTAAGACCTCGTCATCTCCCATGATGATATCTTTTCCGAGTTGTGATCTGCTTACAGCATAAGTGGATACTGTTGAATATCCACTCGATTTGCTTTTCGCTGGATATAGATCCTGCATCTGGCTCATCATCTAATCTCCACTTCTTTTCACTTAAGCCAGCAGCCTGCTGTACTGCCTTCTCATCATGGGAGTTATCAACAGGCTATCATCTTAACGGCCAATGCTGAATTTATTCCCCTCTGCACCTAAAAGCTTACCGTACAGCCTGTCAATCTTAGGAGTTACCAGTATCTGGCCATCTCATTTTCCAACCTGGTATTCGTTCGCCTCTGCAGTCAGAAGCCTGCCATATGACCTGGTCGTCTTAGCTTCTTCAGTGCCTACAGTTACATCAGTCAAGAGAAGAAGCCTCCAGCCTGATACTTGATCCACATTCCTACCTCTTCAACTATGTGAGCTGTCTTCTTGATATAAACCTCTCTGCATACATGTACATATAAGTTTCATTGGTTTTACTTCTCTACAGAGCCCAATCTAAGACACATATATTATTCAGGAATCAAACCCAGGCTATTGCACGGAATGAACGAATTCTACCAATGAACCACCAAGATCCTCCTCCCAAATTATTAACATTGTTCTAAGAAGTGAGAGAAATTAAGCATGCAGGTTACTGGTGCATAAAAAGGTAAACATCAAAACAAAGAAACCTCAGCAATTTGTTATCCTTTTAGTTATATTTCATGGAATTATAATAAATAGGGTTGTAATTTAATAGCCTATTAATTTATTATTAAATTATTAGAACTCAAATACTCTCCAAAGGCCAGAGAGGAAGAATTCCCTACAGACAGAATTCCAGCTCTGTTAAGTCTGAAGGTTATTTGGCCAGAAGGTGTGACCTCAGAGACCGTCTCATTCAAGCAGTTTCTTTTCCAGGCCAGCTATCGGCAGTCAAGAGTGATGAAGGGGGAGACAATCCAGGTCAACAGCAAAGATGATTAAAGAGTCATAAAATGAGATCTGAGAAGAAAAAAATACTTTTTAAAAGTCGGAATTGTTTCTTCTGAGATATTGGAGGACAATTCAATGAAGATCATTAAGCTCACTAATGTGCATGCTGCAAGGGAAAATGTCCGCCAGGTCTCCTTCCAGTCCACTAAGGACAAGCGGCTCTGGGTCTAATCTCAGCATGAAAGATGTAAGGGAAATATAAGCAAGATGACAAGGAGAGCACAGCTGACACGATTCTCTGATTTATATTCTATTATCCTTTATAAATCTCCTAGAACCACGGCTCAATTGCCAGACTTTGGTGAAGTGCAATCACCTCTGTAACTTTTATCCATTTATTCAACACACAACCGAGGAATGCTAATTCTGCACCAAGAAACCCTGGTTGCACCATGATTAAGCAGCAATGCACAGCCTACTTCTAGAGGATGATAGCTTTGGAAAGCCTACCAGGCAAATCAGCTGTACCCTGTGGAGCTGCTGAGGCTGGGAATCCACTCGGCAGCAATGTTGTGGATTGTTTGTTGTTTCTAGCAATGTTTGTTTCTAGTTTTGTTACTGTTCCACACTAAGCACTTTGCCAGGTTGGAGAGATACAAGAATCGGGTATAGATTTCTCCTGTCTTTATAGTATTATATAGTCAGTCCAGTATATGTAAGCAAGCTAGATCTACAGAGTTTTGATCATTTCCTGACTCGATATTATTGGAAATTAGCACAAAGATAAAGATAATAAATTTCATATTCTTTAGTGTGACATTCAAGATACAACCCACCTTTCCAGTCTCACCTCTTCCCAGTCCCTCAAAACACCCCAACACTGCTCATTTCCCTAATTACACTGTTGTAATTTGTAAAAGAGATACTATTGTACAAAGGGTTTGGGGGTTGTTTGTTTCTTCCATACTATTTCTTCTGTTTCAGATGTCCTGCTTCCCATGATGCCCCAAGAAATAGAAGGGCCCTTCTTAGTAAATAGCAGGCCCATTATTAGTTTGATAGAAGTCTACTTCTGATAGACTATGAATTCAGTGGAGGCATCATTGTTGACTGAGCAATGAAATGTCAGAATGGTTTCCCCGGGATGAGCAAAGACGGTGTTTGAAACTCACGTGATCAACATGGGGGTAGTCGACAAGAAAGTAGAAAAGAACACAAGCAAAGGGGATAAAAGAGAAGGTGGGGGAGAGAGAAGATGGAAGGGAAAATGATAGCATCATGCGATGAAATCATTTTCACCCCAAAACTTCTTCCCACTCCTGGCACGATCCACCCACACCTATCTCTACCCCTCACTTTTATCCAACTACAGAAACTGAACAAACATAAAATATACTGAGTCAGGAAGATTCAGTCACCAACCCACACACTGGGGGTTTGTAATAATAGATGTGAGATAAATGGTCCTGGCTGAGGAAGAAAGGCAGGGGAAAGAGGCAGAAATGGGAAAACCTAAAAGT
>NW_022111369.1:82385070-82387039 GCF_000313985.2 Echinops telfairi | reverse complement strand
AGGATTTCGCAATTTAAGCTCTGATATGTTCCCTATGTTAATAAATATAAATGATCGATGACCATCAATACAGCTCTCTGGAAGTTGACTTGGAACCCCCAAATAAATATTATGTTTTTATCACAACAGACAGAGAAATGGGAAAGTTAGATGCTGCATTGGAATAATTTACTCTAAGTATGCTTTTATTCAACTATGACAAAATTCCATTAAAATGACTCAGCTGCATTAGCATCTCCTAATTAATGTTTCACAGAATACTGTTCCTGAAGATGTAATTAGTAGTGCTTTGACTCCACTCTTTTGTTTCTTTAGGACCCCAATCAGAGCAACAGTATCAGTAGGTGATAAGTATTGTATGCTGTTCTTATTTGTACAAGGTGCCGTGGATTTTGGCTCTGACCCCTACTCACCCTATGTTCAACAAAACAAAATGCTGCTCAGTTCTGCGCCCTCCTCCCAAATTCTGGCTGAGTTGTTGCAGAAATGGTGTGGAAGCCCCATTTTGACTTCCTTTGGCTACACAAAGAATAGAGAGAATCCAACTCCACAGCATTTCAAGACCAATTACCACCAGGCCAAGGTCAGACGTGCTTACACCCTCCATCCTTCTTTATTCAGATTCCAGTCATCGTCCCTCAGCACTCTGCCTCTCTGCTGGGTTCGGCAGTTTTTTGCAATGGCTACACTGAACTACCCACAATTATGAGAGATTATTTAAAAAGTGGTCTATGCATTAAGATGCTAACCATAAGGTCAACACAAGGATTATGTCAGACTACAAGGTCAATGGTTTGGGCCACCAGCCACTAGTTGGGAAAATCTGAGGCTGTCTATTCTTATAAAGATTTAAAGTCTCAGAATCGAAGGAGCAGTTTTTCGGTGTCCTATAAGGTCACTGTGAGTTGGAATCAACTCACCAGCAATGAGTTTGCTTTTCGGGTTTTACAAGCTACTGCATGGTAAGCATCCAATTCTTTTGTCCATCACGCTTCTGCTCAGTCATACTGCCAGGCATGTTTCTCTGGTCCTCAGCTTCTCCACCATGGGATCCCTTGGCCTCTGCCTTGTTCCACAGGCCAGGAAGCTTGACACTCTGCCTTGGAGTCTCAAAACGGTCTCTGGCGTATGATCTTCAGACAGGGATAGCACATGCCTTCCCCTCATAGCTCTTCTATATTGATGGTCCCAGGATACTCTCTTCCTTGTTTGGAGATGTCTCATTCTTATACCTATTAGAATGGCAAAACTCACTAGACCCCTCTATCGGCATTTCATACACCCCATTCACATGGTCCCATCCAATCATTTGGTGGAGTTATAAAGACAAAGACATGGGTCGAAGAGCCATACGTATAATTCAATTTCACCACACTTGTCTATTGCTGCTATAAAAAAGCACTGCAAGTGGATGTCTTTAACAATCAGAAATGTACTCTTCTAGGAGACAGGAAGGCTGAATTCAGGGTGCCTGCGCGGCGGAAGGCTCTCTCTCTCAGTTTAGGCAGAAGGGCTTGTGACTAAGGAGGAAGCTTCTTGTCTCCTTTAAGCATCTGAGAGGCAAACACTACTTGGTTATCTCCATGTCTTTGGCATCAATCTTCTGCTAAGTCTAAGGCTCTCAATACAAAGGGCTTAGGTCCAAAGGACATGCTCCACTGTTAGCTAGTCTTTCTTGGTGAGTTAGGTCACTCTGATCTCTTCTTGCTTGTTTAATTCCTTTACATGTCAAAAGAGATTGACTCAAAATAAACCTAATCTCGTTATAGATTGATCCTACCTCATTAACATCACAGAGGTATGCGTTTACAGCACTAGAGCAGCAGAGCCAGGTGGTAGCAAGATAATTACACTGGACCACTTCCATCATGGAGAGAGATAAACACACCAGGTATGAATTGTCTTCCTTGCATGTCATGGTATTTTCAATTACCGTATAAGCACATGAAAGCTGGACAATGAATAAGAG
>NW_022111369.1:82379618-82383759 GCF_000313985.2 Echinops telfairi | reverse complement strand
AAGGCTGAAACAACTTTAAAATGGATCAAAAGATAGCCCAAACGATAATGCATTACATTTTAACCAAACCACATCTGCCATAATCAATTGTACAAAGCTCTCTGTCTGATAACCAGGTGATTCACATCCCTGGACCACAGTCGGGAGGCTGTGTTCATCCGCTCAATTCATGTGTGGACCTTGCAAATGGGTTTTGGATTAACACCATCATCCACAGCCTCGCAAACAAGGATTTCGCAATTTAAGCTCTGATATGTTCCCTTCATAGTGCTTGGATTTTATTGTTTACAAACCTTTTATTATATAGGTTGGTGTGTTCCTTCCGTGTGGACTTAATTGATGTCTCACTTAGATGGTTGCTTGTTTTAAGACAAGTCTTCTTTCTATTAGCTGGGCATTGTCTGGTTTCTTCACCACACTTTGCTGTTAACACCCTTATCTTCAGTGATCTCTTCACGAGGGTGAATAGTGAGTAGGGCCATGCCATAAAAACCAATTGCTCTTAGATTGGGCTAGAGTTAAGCGAGAGCACCCAATCCACTCATCTATCTATGGTTAATTGAGCTCATTACTTTCTTATAACAGTCTGGCAAGCATGATTCTGACTCTGTGAATGATGTTTTTTATTGGGGGGGGGGCGCTCTTACAGCTCTTATCACAATCCATACATACATCCATGTGTCAAACACATCTGTACATATGTTGTCATCATCTTTTTCAAAATATTTTCTTTCTACTTGAGCCCCTGGCATCACCTCCTCCTTTCACCCCTTCCCTCCCCCATGTCCCCTTGATAACATAAATTCTTGTTTTCATGTCTTACACTGACCTCTGTCTCCCTTCACCCACTTCTCTGCTGCTCATCCTCCTGGGAGGTGGGCCATACATTGATCATTGTGATCCATTTCCCCTTACTCCCTCCCCACACCCTTACCCTCCTAGTATCGCTGTTCCACTTATTGGTCCTGAGGGGTTTATCTGTTCTGGATTCCCTGTGTTTCAAGCTCTTGTCTGTACCAGTATACATGTTCTGGTCTAGCAAGATTTGTAAGATGGAATTGGGGTCGTGATAGTGGGGGTGGGGTACTAGAAGAAGGTTGTGTATACTGCACCCTTACTGACTCTTCTCTTCCTTGTGGCTCTTCTGACAGGGGGTGTCCAATTGACTACTGATGGGCTTTGGGTCTCCACTCTGAGAATGTGAATGTTTATTATTGAAAGATTTTCCATTTCATTAACCCCCATTGTTGTGTAAATAGTGTCTAGTCAGTCACTTAAGTATGTGACACAAGTCAACAATTTTCTGCATTGTGGTCAAAAAAGCTGGACTATATATGTATAATTTCATTTTTTCAATAGTGTTTTAAATTCTTTACCACTGAATAAATTAATGACATTCTCATTAGCATCACTTATTCTCCAGAGACAGGATTTATAATGTTCCCTACCATGTCTTTTTACATTGTTGCCATAGCAGAACAGGTCCTAGGGAAGCAGATCATACTTGGTAAAGGACATAGTCAGTGAAAGAGAGGAAGACTCGTGATGATGTGACGTTTCTTAACAGACCTTTCTACCCTGGTGATGTGGTGACTATGCATTGGGCTGCTAACCACAAGGCCAGTAGTTCAAAACCACCAGCCACTCTAGCCCTCGACAGGAGAAAGAAAAGGCTTTCTACTCACATAAAAGTTACAGTCTCAGAGACCCACAGGGCAGTTCTACCCTGCAATATAGGATCATTATGAGTTGGAATCTACTTTATAGCAGTGAATTTGGTTTTTCTGCTTAGCCCTGAGTCTGTGCCTCCCACCAAATGATTGAATAGAACTAGAAAAAGAGAGCATTTATGTCACTTATAAAGGAGATTGACCAGTTTTCTTTTCTTTTACTTCTGAGGAGCCCTGATGGTGTATTGTTTACATATTGGGGGTTAGTCTGCAAGGTCCATAGTACCAAACCACCAGCTGCTCCTTGGGAGTAAGACTTGACTTTTTATTCCCATGAGCAGTTACAGTCTGGGAAACTCACAGGACACAGTTATACCCCGTCCTGTAGAGTCGCTGTGAGGTCAGGGACTCAATGACAGTGCGTTTGAGTTTTTCTCTTTACAATAACGGTGTAGTTAAATATTTATCTTTATAAAGTGACTAAATTATCTAAGTATAAGGTTTCCTTATACTTCCTTATACTATGTCTTGTGTGGTTTAAGAGAGTTATAATTTTTTTATTGTTGCACAATATCCCATTGTTTGCCCCCACACTGTGTGCTGCAACTTCTCAATGAGAGGAATTGCCAGAGAAACTGTAGCAATAGTTCGAATGTAACAATTATGAATATGGTGCAGGATTAGACAGTATGTTGTACCTTTGTACACAAGATCATTATGACTCTAGCAATTCAAGGGTGACTAACAATAGCAGCAACATAGTAGATATTATATCGCATATCATATTACTTAATATAAGGTATTTTATCTTATGGTGTGACAGTTAAGGTTTACTGTGCCAACCTGGCCAATAAACACATGTGGGATTAACTGACTTGGTCTGTCTCGCCTTTCTTGTTCTCTGGTCTCTTGTTCTCTGATGATCAGACCAGTGTTCTTTGCCTCAGCTGGGAAGGCTCACTTCCTGCAAGACATCCCTGAGAAGAAGCCACATGGATCTGCCCTGATACAGCCCTGGGTGCTGGAGCAGCCATGTGGAGACCGCTGCCAGTGCTGAGATGCTTACACGCTCACTGATTCAGTGTTCCTCCTGCACTTGGAGTTATTATGTGTGTTTTGCAAGTTTGAGGAGGACTTTGTAGATCAGTGTCAGACATATGGGCTAATGTCGGACTTATGGGCTTGGACTGGACTGGGTTGCGATGCTTTCTTAATGTGTACTTAATGTGTACTTACGTTTATATAAAACTCTATCTTGTATACATATAAATTTCTGTGGCTTTGTTTCTCTGGTCTACCCAGACTAACTCATATGGGTATCTAATCAAAACCATTTTTATTCTAGAGGATTTAAGTTGTGAGTTATAGAGCTACTGTCTTCCTGGCTAATGTTGGGACTTTGAGTCCACAGAATAAGTGATCATAAAAAGAAGATAAATACAGACGGAGAATCAGCGATAAACTAAAATTCATAAACATAACTGAAACCCATATCTATAATCATTTTCTATGATCTTGATAATGTGACATCCAAAAGGATAAAATAATGTCCTTTTTCATTTGGCTAAGGATGAAACTTATCCCAGAGTTGCAAGAGCTGATGGAGGTTGAGGGTAGGGTAGGGTCAGAAGAGTGGCAGGCCCAGCTGTTGCCAGAAATCATGAGGTGACTCAGCAGAGAGATGACAATGTGTGAGTTATAAATATCTGTTTCTTCATTCCCAAATATCTTATAATAATGTCTCTTCTGATCTACTCTAACCCAAAACATTGTTGTTGTTTCTGTTGGACGCTGTCAAGTCAATTCTGGCTCAGAGCCACCCTGTGTACAACAGAAACTGCATCATCCAGTGCCCTCTTCACCATCATTGCTACGTGCGATGTCTTAATTTGTGTCCTCTATTACTTCCCTGTATTCCAATGGCTACACAGGACTCCCAGACAAATTTCATGATTTAAGGATTTTTTTAAAAATCATTTTATTGGAGACTCTTACAGCTCTTATCACAATTCATATATACATACATTGTGTCAAGCATATTTCTACATGTTTCCATCATCATTTTCAAAACATTTTCTTTCTACTTGAGCAATTGGTAGCCCCTCATTTCCCTGCTCCCCTAACCTCCCTCCCTCCTGAACCATTGATAATTTATCATTTTTTTTCATGTCTTACACTGACCGCTGGTTCCCTTCACCCACTTTTCTGTTGTCCATCCCCCTGGGAGGGGGTTATATATAGATCATTGTGATGGGATCCCCCTCTGCCCCCCCATTTCCCTTACCCTCTGGTATTGCTATTCTCAATATTGGACTTGAGGGGGTTATCTGTCCTGGATTCCCTTTGTTTCCAGCTCTTATCTGTACCAGTGTACATGCCCTGGTCTAGCCGGAGTTGTAAGGTAAAATTGGGGTCATGATAGTGGGGGAGAGGAAGCATTAAAGAATCAGAGGGAAGTTGTATGTTTTGTC
>NW_022111369.1:82373512-82378315 GCF_000313985.2 Echinops telfairi | reverse complement strand
TCCCTCTTTTTCATTAACCCTCTACTTTGCCAAGAATGACATCCTTCTGGAAAAACTTGTCCTAGCTGATAACCTGCACAGGTTCCCCCGGCAGCATGTCCTTAGAAGAAACATGTTTCTGAGTACTGCTTCATAAGAGCATTCTGGCCATATTTGCTTCTAAGGAGCTTAACTCATCTGGTGATGTCCGTTGTGCCAACCCTTTATGCTACTGAGAAAATGTACACATAATGAAGATGTTATTGGCATTGCTATCTTCTCCCACGGAACCCTCAATCCTCTGTTGATCCAATCAGTAAGGCCATATTTTCTAACCACTGATTCTTCTTCATTTCCAACAATCACATTCTAACAATGCACCTTGATCCCATGTTTAATAAATTTCAGACTGCAGAAGTTGGTGGGTAAATTTGAATAAGAAGACTATGAACTGTTCTTCCTTTTAGGAATATAGATATGATTCCCATTATGGACAGTGTTATATGTAAGGTTATATATTGTAAAGGTTTTAAAAAGGTATGTTAACACCAGTCTTCTTCAATTTGTTATTCCTAGTTTATGAGACCATATGATTGTCTGATTTGAAATGGCCAATATGAGATCATTTCAGCCAAAGATAGATGTCCCTTTTAATTTTGATGGCTTCCAATTTTTTAGATTCGTAATTTCTACATGCAACAATTCTATTATCAATGTATGCTTGCAACAATTTCTTCCCCTCTTCAATCATGCCACATCAACAAGTGATGATCACAGAAGATCTTCTCCATTCACATCATTAAACTCGATTCTACTTTGCAATGGCAGCTCTACTCCAGCTGTATTTTGACTGCCTTCCAACTTGAGAACCTCATCTTCTGGCACTGTATCAGAGCAAGTTCTGATGCTGTCTGTAAGTTTTCCACTGACCAAATTGATTGGAAGTAAATCACCAGATCCTGCTTAATATTATGTCTTAATCTGGAAGCTCCTCTGAAACCTTTTCACCATAGACAAACTTACTGGTATTTGAAATATAGCTTGCATAACTTCCAGCATCATAACAACACGTAGACCACCTCAGTATGGCAAACAGACAAAGGAGTAGTGGAACCCAAAACATACAGAAAGAGAATTCTAGGAAATTTACTTTAGCCTAGTCAAGTCGATGCTTTACAAAGTCACCATAGGTTTCATATTATTGCTGTTGGTGTTAGGTGCCATCACGTAGGCTTTGCCCCATGGTGACCTTATGCACAACAGAACAAAACGCTGCCTGGTCCTGCATCATCCACACATTCCTATACTTGATCCAATTGTTGCAATCCCTGGGTCCATCCATCTTGGCGAGGGTCTTCCTTTTGCTATACCCCTCTTACTTTACCAATCAGTATGTCCTTCGCCAGCGACTGGTCTCTCCTGAAAATATGTCCCAAGTATGTAAGATAAAGTTGTCCTATCATTACCTATAAAGAGTACTCTGGCCGCACTTCTTCCAAGACAGATCTGTCCTCTTAGGAGACCATGGTATTTTCTATATTCCTCTCCAGCACCACAACTCAAATGTGTCAATTCTTCTGTGGTGTTCCTTATTCAATGTCCAATTTTCATACATGTATGAGGCAATTCGAAATACCATGGGTTGGGTCTGGCACACCTAAGGCTTCAAAGTATCATCCTTGTTTTTCAATACTCTGAAGAGGTTTTGTGCAGCGGGCTTAACTAACACAATACATCTTTTGATCTCTTGACTGCTACCTCCATGAGTATTGATTATGGATATAAGCAAGAAAAAAATTGTGACAACTTCAACCTTTTCTCCATTTGTCATGATGTTATCTATTGGTGCAATTGTTGGGATTTTGGTTTTCTTTATATTGAGTTATAATCCATACTTAAGGCTGTAACCCTTAATATTCATCAGCAAGTGATTCAAATCTTCCTCACTTTCAGCAAGCAAGGTTGTGTCACCTGCATATAGCTGCTTGTTAATAAACCTTTTTCTGATTCTGATGCCAAACTCTTTTTCCAACAATACAGGTTTTCTGATTATTTTCTCAGCACACAGATTGAACATGTATGGAGAGAGGATGCAACCCTGACACACCCTTTCCTGATTTTAAACCTTGCAGTCTTCCTTTGGTCTCTTCTAACAATTGTGACTTCATCCACGTACAAGTTCCACATGAGCACAATTACTGTTCATAGAGTTCACCGTCAACATAAATTAAGGAAACACAACATGCTGTATCCATCTCTAAAAAAATGAGTGTATCAAAGGCTCAACAAAGTTGGTTCCAACTCATAAGGACCCCAGAGGTCAGGGTAGAATTGCCCGATGAGTTTACAAGACTGTAACACTTTACAGAGTAGAAAGCCTCATCTTTCTCCCAAGGAGTGCCTAGTGGTTTCGAATTGCTGATGTTGCGGCTAGCAGCTCCCAGCATAGTAACCAGTAAGCGACCTGAGGTAGCTTAGTAATTGCCGTGAACATGGACTCTGGCACAGACTGCCTGAAATCAAAACTCAGTGATACAGAGTATGAGCTGTGTGCCATTGAGTGGGTTCCTTAACAGCTCTGTGACTCAGTTTTCTTAACTGTAAAAAGGTGGTAGTAATATTTCCCGTTTTCATGTTATTAAGAATATTAAATGATTTAGTATCTGTAAGTTTTCAAATAGTGCTTAGCACATAGTAATCATGATTTGCATGCCTATGAAACATACACAAACACACATAAAAAGAGACTTTTTAGATTCCATTATTTTTTATTTCCATTCTTCAATGAACTTTCTGAAGGCCACTCATCTATGGATGTCGGTATGTATTTGTTATATGCCTACCTTGTGACGAGTGTCATAAATTCACTGCTTCACCTAATCCATGCAACAATCTCGACAGGGACCGTGCTATTATCCTCCTTTTTTCACACGAGGAAACTAAGTCAAATAGAAGTGAAGCACAATCTCCCAAGATATACATTGTGAGGCAAAGCCAGGACAAAGCCTTAGCTCACGAAACCCTAAAACATAGTTTCAATTCCAGTCAGCCAGGACACTTCTCCTTAAAGTTTTGTGCCTCTCCAAGACTTCTTCCTGAAAGTCTCAGGAGACAAAGATCACATTGACTAGGTCCTGAAATGGAATTAGTCCCTGTCCCCGGGGGTACTAAAGTTGTTGCTGTCACTCATTCCTGACCTAGACTAGATGTGAATGCAGAACTTAGAATGCAATACTCCTTGGGTTCATTTCTCTCTGAGCTTGCATGGTCCCTAGAAAGTTCTTTAAATACTTTCAATCAAGGGCTCAGAAACATTTTTAAAAATAACCTTGCACACACAATTAGAAATTTGGCATTTGGGGAATTAAGCATGAGAGATGATATTGTCTATTATTCCCAGGAAGTCTATTATTCCCAAGACCACTTGAAGGGAGTTGCTTTAAATAAAGTATCTCAGACTTTCAAAACCCACACAAAGGAACCTGACCTGACTTGTTAATGACAGAACTGAACTAAAGCTCAAGGGCAGACACTCTGAGCCAGGAGACACTCCCATCTGCCCATTCTACCAGGTTGAAAAGACAATGTAAATAAGCCCTTAGAAGTCTGGGACAGGTTTGGCTCTGTTATTGTGATTTTAATGACTATTACCCTAATGTGATTCAAAAGGATACTTGAAGAGCAAGAAAACACTCTTCATATAAAAATCATAGCAGAATGCATGGCAAAATTATCATTTTAAAATAGAGTTAGATGTATATTCACCAGAGGGAAGGTTATTGTGTATTGTTAAGAGGAAAAATCATATTGCAAAGGATGATTCTATTAAATTAATACACAGAAAAATTGCTTTAAGCATGACAATATCTAAATGAATGTCTACCCATATATGTATAAAAGGAGCCCTGTTGAGATAGTGGTCACGCATTGGACTGCTAACCACAAGATCATCAGTTCAAAACCACCAGCCACTCTATGGGAGAAAGTTGAGGCTTTCTAATCCCTTAAGGAGTTATTATCTCAGAATGAGGGTAGTTCTACCCTGTCCTAAAAAAAGTTTCCATGGGTGGGAATTGACTCAGTGGCAATGAGTTTGTTTGTATTTTTTTAATGCCTTTCTTTCTTTCTTTCTTTCTTTCTTTCTTTCTTTCTTTCTTTCTTTCTCTGTCTGTCTGTCTTTCTGTCTTTCTCTGTGTGAGCGTGTGTTTGCATGAGCCAGGAGAAAGGAAAGAGGGGTCCAAATGTTTACCATTACTGACCTCATGGGTATAGGAGAAAAACTAAGGCGAGACGCTTAATTTAGCCTTTATGCACTTTGTATTAAATTATCTTCCTTGTGGCAATTATTTTATAGTATGCCATTTGTAATTTGAAAATGTTAAATAATGAAAATACTAAATTCCTTATAAAATTAAAAATGATAATGCTGCATTGTGACATGAACAGCAGTGGCCCAGCCAGGGAAAAGAAGGAAAGCTACAGTTTTTCCAACATTATTAAAATTATACAATACTAATGTTTTGCTGAAAGGATTAAAAGATGGTTATAGCAGCGTATTGGGACGTAGCTGCCTGAAACTGACGGCAGATTCAGAAGAGCACATGGAACAAAGGACATCGCTGCTGGAGTCAGATGGATCCTGACTGAGAGGAGGGAATACCAGAAAGATGTGGACTTGTGTTTCATCAACTGTGCAAAGTTGTGACTGTGTGGATCACAACAAACTATGGACCATAGTACAAACCATGGGAATTCTACAACACCTCATTGTGATCATGAGAACATGTACATCAACCCAGAGGCAGTGTTCAAACAAAGCAGGGT
>NW_022111369.1:82370395-82371910 GCF_000313985.2 Echinops telfairi | reverse complement strand
CCAGCAGTAGAACTCATCCTCTGGTCCCGAGATCCTGCATCTCCTGGATCCAGATGAGAGTCATACCACTAGAGGCGCAGCAGAGCCAGGAGTCAGACTGAGCAGGGTACAGAGTGATAGACTTCTGAACCCATAGAGCAAATTAAGTGAGTGTTTTTATGTCGGAGGCTGGCGTGCAGAGTGGTACCGCTCAATTGGGGACATTGGATTTGCCAACCCAGGGAAGTGGAGCTGGGTGCCTTCAGCAGGAGGCGCACTGGAATGGGGTCTCTGGGCACTTGCTTCATGGAGCCTGGTTTGCTGACCCGTAGAGCTTGAGGTGAAGGCCTTTGGGTTGAGGCTTACAGTGGAATGGCATGCCTCTCTGAGAATTTATTATTTCCTTGCAATAATGCTTAAATATTAAGCCAAAAATTATCCTCTGAAGCCCTCAAAGATAAACAATAATCTAACTTAACTAGTTAAAAAGTCAGCCTTGAGCATCCTGCTCTTAAGAATTAAGAATTCTTAATTCTTAATTAAAGAATTATGGATTAAATTTACAAAAGCAGCATGAAAATTTACATAGGAATCCATAGGGAAGTGAGTTTATGTAAAGGATATAGGAACACTTTTGAGGAGCATAAATGGTTGCATACTTCAAAACATGTAATCACTGTCACTCTAATGTACATATAGAAACATAAATTGGCATATATTTTGCTGTCTATACTCTCAACTACACAACAAAATAAAAAACAATTTTAAAGAAAAGGAAAGATGATGGAATTAAGTTCTACTCTTACACATATGAGATAATCATGTATTGAGAAACAACTCAATATCCACTGATTATTCTTCATAAACTGTGGGGTAGAAGAGCCTCACTAGGCAATACATCCAACATTCATATATATATATATATATACACACGCTAAAAGAAAGAAAAAACAAATGACTTCATTTTTAAAATGACAAAACATAAAGCATTTTCTCGTCCTTTCCAATTAATGAGCCAAAATGGGTTTGGGTGGGAGATATGAATCTGCTATTATCATATCTGTTTTGGTTCATATTGGTCTCTCATAGTTTGAGTAGAATATTTTAATTAAAAGGTTATGGTATATAATTCTCAATACTCTTTGAATTCAGAGTCAAACCCTTTATAAGACAAGACTACATGTGTTTCTGTAGGTATTATGTTTACTCTCATAAATTCCAAGGTCAAGTGTACTTGTAGTCAAATTCTAATATACAAGAGCTGAGGAAGGGCAAAAGAAAAAAAAATATGTTGATAGGTATTGACTATCTACTTTGCTCATACCATTGTCTTTAAATTCTATTTTATCAGCCCCTAATAAAGATGTATAGTTGTCATGACAAGTTATATAAGTTATATAGGGATGTGTGTGTGTGTGTGTGTGTGTGTGTGTGTGTGTAAAGGAGAAAAACTGAAACAAGAATTTCATTGCAGATGTTGTCACTGGTGCAGTACACTGGCACTGTCTATTCTCATTGCCATGCCAATAAAAAACT
>NW_022111369.1:82365059-82368993 GCF_000313985.2 Echinops telfairi | reverse complement strand
TTTGGTTTGTGTTTTTCAATCTTTTAAATTTACATAAAGGAATTATGATTATCTTACCATACTGTATAAGACTCTATGGAATTGAGTCAAGTGAATAAGAAACCTTTGTCTTTCTATCTAGTTTAATGTGTTTTCTAATCTCTGAGCTGCAAAACATAGAAGTAAAGGTGGTGTGATTTTTCATCATTCTACTTTTAAGCACAATTTCTTTTACTTCTTGGGAAGTAAAATAACTGTCAAGTCAGTCAATATTCCTATTGACTCTCTTTTGGCAATCAATAATAAAGTGAGAAGACGTGCCCTCATACAGCTTAAGCACTTTATCCACTCTGGAGTTTTACAGATAAACTCAACTGAATTGTGATCTGTTCTCTGAGCATCTCCCCATTTTAGTGCTCATTAGCATATGTGGGAAAGAGAGATTTAAAGCCTAATTTCCATAATTGGCTCTCATTTTCTTTAGAAACAGAACTCTCATAACCAACGTATAAGTAAGTCTGCCCACAGATCATTTTCCTCTCAGTACAGTTTTTCTACTATTTCCTCAAATATAAATTTACAATTAAAATTATAGGCCATTATGATTGACAGGAGCAGTGAATGTGTCTTTCTCAATAAAGTGATGAGGAAGAAAACAAGTTACATGAGCCCCTATAATAAAAAAGTGTAATGTTGCACAAATTTTTTAATAAAATTATCTATACATTTAATATTATCACAATCAAAATGTAATTACAATCCATGTAAATTAACAAAAAGGAATAAATTGGTTGTGACCTAATAATTCTTTTTTTTAAAAAACATGTCTGTGGTAGTTACATAATAGGGTATCAACTTGCGAAGGGCTGGAGTCTATCTAGCCTGTCAATCAGGTCACAGCTTGATGGCCTCATTTGGAGGCACCACGGAGATGAATAGCTCACAGGAGGCCAGATACACACAGGCTCTCTGCGTCGTCTTCCTACTGACAACACACATGAAGCTATGCTACAGCCCTTAAGCTGGAGGAGCCACGTGGAGACCCCTGCCAGCGCTGAGATCGCTATACCGGCACTGGATCCACAAGACTTTCAACCTGCTAGCCTGTGATCTTCCTGCATTTGGCGTCATTGCATGTGTCCGTGAGTCTGAAGAGGACTTTATAGATTGGTATTGGACATATGGACTAATATCAGACTTATGACCTTGATCTGGACTAGGCTGGGATGTTTTCTCAATATACAATTGCTCTTTATATAAAGCTCTTTGTTATACACATATTAGTGTCTATGAATTTGTTTCTCTAGTCAACCTGGATTAACACAATGTCTGAGCTTGTTAGGAGGCAGGGAGGACATTTGGCCTAGGGTAGTTTTATCCTGAAATGTTATGAGTTTCATGGTAAGCTAAAGAAGAAACACAGAACACAAAAGCCAAAGTTTATTATATTACACTATAGACTTTATGTACTATAAGTTAGGCCATCTAATTTTAGGTATATGCACAATTTGCAATTACCTAATTGGTTTTTCTCTTTCTTTATAAAGTTTTCAGATAATACAGAGGAAAAACAGAAAGTGATGCAACATACGTTCTGTAGTAGACTTGCTTCTCTAGAGAAACAAGGCCAGCCAAGTTTTTTATATTCATTTAAATAAAAGCTAGGTGACAGATGGATACTATTTAGGTAGGCATGTAGCTAGATATAAGCTAGATACACAGATACATAGATACATGTGATTGTGAGGTGCCATCAAGTCAGATGGACACATAGCAACCCTATGTAAGACTTTAGGAAATTACCTGGCCTTGCCACCATTGTCCTAATTGCTCCTGAGCTTGAGCCCGTTGTTCTGGTCACTGTGTCAGTCCATCCTGTTGCGGGCCTTCCTCTTTGGTACTCCCCTCGACTTTACCAAGCACGGTGTTCTGGCAGTGCGTGGTGACGTCAGTCTTCTTTACCAGCACCATCATTCAAGCCCAATGATTCTTCTCCAGTCTTCTTTATTTGAAACTAGCATGGCTGGGGTCGGGTTTACCCTTGTTCTTAAAGTCACAACCTTGAATTTTAACCCTCTTAAAGGAGTCGTATGGAGCAGATTTACCCACTGCAGCATTATTTTGATTTTTTAACTGCTGCGTTCTTGAAAGTTGATTGTGTATACAAGCAAGATAACATCCTCAACAACTTCAATGTTCTCTCCACTTGTCCTACGTTATCTATTGGTCCAGTTGCAATTTGGTTTTCTTTACACTAGTGACAGATGACCTTATGGACTGTGGGAAGACATCAAGAATGTCATTCATGAAGAAAGCAAAAGGTTAATAAAAAGAAAGAAAAGGTCAAAATGGATGTCAGAAGAGATTCTGAAACGTGTTCATACTTGTAGAGTAGCTAAAGCAAATGGAAGAAATGATCAACTCAAAAAGCTACACAGAGCATTTCAAAGGGCAGCTCTAGAAGACAAAGTAAAATATCATAATGAAATGTGCAAAGACCTAGAGTGAGAAGATTAAATGGAAAAATGCACTCAATGTATCTTAAACTGAAAGAACTCAAGAAAATATTCAAGCCTTGAGTTGTAATACTGAAAGATTCTATGGGGAAAATACTGACTGATGCATGAAGCTTTGTAGTAAAACATTGTACCTGAAAGAACTATTCAGCATTCAACTGTTTCAAGAGGTAACATCAGCAAAGACCACTGGTACTGAAGGAAAAAGTTCAAGACACGCTGAAAGCATTAGTCAAGAAACGAGGCTCCAGGAACAAATCGAATACCAAGCTGAGAAAGGACTAGAAGCCCTCACTTATCTAGCCCAGGAAATTTAGAAGACAATTAATTGCCAACTAACCAGAAGAGACCCATATTTATAACCATTTCAAAAAAAAGGGTACCCAAAGGAATGTGCAAATTATAGAACCATATCACTGATATCATATGTGAGTAAAACTTTGCTGAAAAGTTTACTTAATAATGGTCACCCAACAATGGTCATAGCAGTACATTGACAAGGAGTTGCCAAAGTGCAAGGCCAGTTTCAGAAGAAGTCATGGGACGAGGGTTATCTTTGTTGATGTCAGATGGACCTTGGCTCAAAGTAGAATACAAGCAAGATACTTAGTTGTGTTTTATGGACTATGCAAAGGCAATTGACTCTATGGATCACTACAAACTATGGATTTCCTTGAGAAGAATGTAAATGCCAGAACACTTCATTGCGCTCCTAAGTAACATGCACATGGATCAAGTGGTAATTGTGTGAACAGAAAAGGAATACTGCATGGTTTAAAATTAGGAATGGTATCAGGGTTTTAATCTTTCACCTTTCAATGCTTATTCAAAATCAGCATGCTGAGAAAATCATAAGAGAATCTGGATTCTTTGTTGAGAAGTGGGGCATCAGGATTGGAGGAAAGCTTAATAACAATCTACAGCATGAATATGACATGATCTTGCTTGGCAAGGATTTGAAGTACTTGCTGATGAAGGTGAAGGACTGTAGCCTTTAGTATGGAATACAACTCAATATAAAGAACACTCAAGCCGTACTCAATCCAGGGATACATAGGACAGCCAACTAAAAATGAGGGGGAAAAAGTGGGGGGAAAGGCATGGATAGTGGGGGAATAGGGTACTAACCCACCCAAGGGGAGGTTATTGTTTATATCTCCACAGGAGAGGAAGAGAGGGACTAGACTTCAACCTAGTGCATCAAGACATGAACCTGGCATTCTGTGATGCTCACCTTCCCAACAAGATCGCTGAAGATCATGGTGCATAAGCAAATGTGGTAAAGAAAGCTGATGGTGCCCGGCTATCAAAATATATAGAATCGGGGATCTTAAAGGTTTGAAGACAAACAAGTGGCCATCTAGCTGAGAAGCAACAAAGACCACATGGAAGAAGCACATCAGTCCATGTGATCTCATGACTGATCTTATGACTGTGTC
>NW_022111369.1:82345931-82363833 GCF_000313985.2 Echinops telfairi | reverse complement strand
AGAGAAGCGCCCCGACAGTGGGGACTGACACAGGGGCTGCAACAGTGGGCTCAAACATAAGGACAATTGTGACGGCACAGGACCTGGCAGTGTTTTGTCCGGTTATACATCTGGTCACAATGTGTCAGAACCAACCAGCCACAACTGTTTTTCAACTTAGCCTACTTCTAGGGCGATACCCTTCTGAATTCTGTTTCCCGTCTCCCTCACACTTCCGCAATGAATTTTGGACTATTCAATTTATTCCAAATTAAAATGGCAACTTTGACACCCTCAAACGCTCGAATCTTGTTCCTTCACAAATTTCTTTGAGTTCTGGGATTTAAAAAAAAACTACAGAGTTGTAGGATGAATAGGGTAAGGTTTTCTCATTAAGTTTTCCCCAGCCAGCCCTTGTTACCCTGGAGAACAGCAGATGCGCTTTAATGGTAGAAAGCAAATTCCTTAATGTTAGTTTCCTGGTCAATTTTTCACCAAGGCGGGTTTTTCCTTTTCTTACAACTTATCTAGAAGGAACCCCCTTGGACTTTCTGTGTCATTGCAGAAAATCTATCATGATTACCATCTCTGGAATTCAGGTTAAAAAGTCACCATAGCCTCCTGAACTGACCTCTCCACCTTGAATTTAACAGAGCTCATAAAAATATAAATACATAAATAATAAACTCCCTGCCATCAAGTCAGTGCTGACTCCTAGTGATGTCCCTGTGAGTTTCCGATGCTTTAACAGTTTACAAGAGTAGAAAGTCCAGCTTGTCTCTTGAGGAGATGCTAGTGGTTTTGAACTGCTGACCATGTTGATTGCAGCCTAACTTGTAAGCACTACACCCCCATTGCTCCATTAGAAGGTCAAAATAGGCTAGAACTATCTTGAAACTGTGAATTTTATGTGGAGAGGATTCAGATAAACTTACTGCAGTCCTCTATGGTTTGGGAAGATGCCCACTTGGGTTTTATTAAACTATGACTAGCCAAAACATCTAAATCATTTTTACCATGACATATGAAGTATCCTTTCTAAGAAGGAACTTTAATGAGACAAAGTCAAATCTATGTTACTGAAAGAACCTTCTACAGTTATCTACTGATCACAGAGACATGTTTAAATATATTTTCTTTGGAATAAGCCCATGCATATAAAAATGGAACCCGAGTACCAATACTTTTTGACTTACCCACATACTTTGCAGAATTTTAAAACATGTATTTAAAATACTCAAGATAGTATACATATGTGTATATATGCATATGCATATCATTTGTACATTTCTATAGAATTCCTCCATATAAGTATTTCTTCCCTTTTTTTCATTAACATTTGATTTTTGATGTTTTAACTATTATAATCAACTCTGAAATAAATATCTCGGCACATGTCTCTTGGTGCCCATATACAATAATTTCTCAAGAATATCTAAAGATAGAATTTTTTATCTTCCCTATTTTACATTTTCAATTTTATTATCCCCCTCTGTCTTAGTCTGAGTTGGTTAGAGTAGCAAAGCTTGTGAAATCTGTTGTTATTGTTGTTAGGTGCCATCCAGTTGGCTGCAACCCATACTGGCCTGATGCACAAGGAAGGAAACACTGCTTGGGCCTGGGCCAGCATATCCAGACATGTGTTCCTATGCAAGAGCCTATTGTTGCAGCCCCACTATCAATCCATCTGGTCCAGGGTCTTCTTTTGTTTCTCTGCTACTTTGCCAAGCATGATGTCCTTCTCCCGGGACTGATCTCTCTTGAGAACATGTGTAAAGTATGTATCTCATTATTCAGCATTTCACCTTTTTGACAATAGCAAAAGATATATATATATATATATACTGACTACATTGCATATGTCTGGCAGTAACAAATACCAAGATGCAAGGGGAGAGGTATGCTAGTTATGATGATTTAGGTTATATGTCAACTTGACTAGGCCATAATTGTTAGTGATGTGGCAGTTGTATAATTATGTAATTTGATAGATAATGATGTTGTCACTCTTCATTTTATTATCTCATACAGTCGTCCTCAATTTTTGCATAGCATTAATTTTTGCAAAATGATTTTCTCTTACTAGTGAAACAATGTTTTCCTGGGTTTAAATTTCCATTTCTGTTACATGCTGTATTAGTCTAGGTACTTTGGAGAAACAAATCCACAGCAACTCATGTATAAGAGAGAGTTTTATGCAAAGAAAATGTGCATCACGAAAACATCCCAACCCAATGCTGCCCAAGCCCACAAGTCCAACATTAATCCATTAACCCAACACCAGTCCACAAAGTCCTTCACCTCACAAAACAGAGGCAATAATGCCGACTGCAGGAGGAAAGCTGAGTCCGTGAATGTGTAAGCATCTCAGCACTGGCAGGGGTCTCCACACGGCTGCTCCAGCACCCAGGGCTGCATCGGGATAGATCCATGCGGCTTCTCCTTCGGGATGTCTTGTAGGAAGTCCATCTTGCAAGGTGAAGCAGGGAACTGCTAAGGCAGCTGCACCCGATGCAACCATCACAAAACAAGAGACCCGAGAACTAGAAAGGCGAGGCTTCACCACCCATTTATCCCTCCGCCTTTCAACCAGCCCCACATGTGATTATCGGCCAGGCTGGCACAATTAACTAGCTCACATGCCCATTTCTTTGTTTGATTACCGCATATTGCTTTATTGAATTGTAGAAATTCTTCAAAGATACTGTAAACAAAGTTAGAAGGCAGGCTGGAAAATTAAGCACTTGATAGACATTATTGCTAACTCAATTTTAAATTTTATTTTGCTATTCTTTCCTCAAACTTCTTGATTAATTAAGTAAATTCAATTAGAAAAAAAATATAATTAGATCATACAGAAAATCTTTTTAAAGCTGTTACCATTTTTTGTTGTTTATCTGTAAGGAATCAAACATTTCTAGATATTGTTCAACCAAATATATCTTGAAATCTAAGGAGAAGGTAAAGCTATCATTTTTCAATGCCCCAAAGGGCTTTAAATGTTTATTTTCTAACTGTCTCTAACTATCCTGAACTTCACTGTGTATGATACATTTACAAAATACAATCCTCGTAGTATCTGTTTTATATGCTGAGGCTTTATTTCAGTTAAAATTGAGTCAATGGCAATGGGTTTTATGTTTTATATTAAAATTTCTTTGGATAAAATATTTTCTGCAAATTGAAACCCCTTACTTAACAAGCACACAAACCCATGTCCAGAAGTTTACTTGATATACACAGTACCACAGCTAATTAGTTTAACCCAACTTTTCTTCCTTTTTTTTGAAAAGTTAAAAATACCTTAAATTTTTATTCCTGGTACCACTACCACAATTTACAGCACAATATACCTGATGTAATGGGCACCAAGCTGCACAGAATCCTCTCTTGAAATAGCTCTCTTCACCCCCACTCCACGCCCATCAACCTTGTGTAGTCCGGAATGCGTTGCTGCATCCACCTCTTCAGCACAGAATAACGCACAAAACCAAATCCCTGGAACGTTTGGGGATCTCTCAGCACCACACAGTCTATGAGTGTACCCAGTTTCTCAAAGTGTTCTCTTAAATTATCGTCTGTGGTTTCAAAGCCCAGACCACCAATAGACAGTTTCTGCAATTACTCAGGTTGCTTCGGATCATGACCCTCCAATTTGAAACCAGACTCTCTTCTAACTCGGTGGTTCCTAACCTTCCTCATGCTGCGACCCTTTAAGACAGTTCCCCATGTTGTGGTGACCCCCCAACCATAAAATTATTTCCGTTGCTACTTCATAACTGTACTTTTGCTACGTCGTTCCATCCCCAAAGGGGTCAGGACCCACAGGTTGAGAACTGCTGTTCTAACTCGAGTTCAATATCAAAACCAACTTTTCTGAATAAAAACTATAAATAATACTCCAGGTTATTAGTATGTCCTAAAGTCTTCTCTTTATTATTGATGAATTATTAATATCATTGCCTTAGTGTGGTTTTTAATCATTTTAATGTTAAAATGTGAAATAATAAAGTCTAAAGAGATAGCTTTGTACTGCACTCATAGATAAGTACAGCAGTTCAATTGCTGACAACGCAGATTTGTGGAAGCCATTAAGTCTTATAGTAAGGAATAAAGGAATGATGTCTCCTTATTTACTTTCCCATATAAAATTCTAGTATTATTGAGGTTTTGAAAGAACCTAATCAATCATCCTTTCCTCCATTCTAGATACTGAACAAATCAAAAAGTATACATAAGATCAAAACACCAACTCGGTTATTGCTAGAGCTGGGGCAGAGAAGGCAGCTTGGACAAAAGACCACAAATGTGCCTCCTAAAGTGTACAACTATCACCAGAATACTCCTGTGAAGCAAGGTGAGCTGACAGTGGCCCCATCATCAGGGAAGACCAATCATTAGAAAAAGACATCATGTTGGGTAAAATATAGGGTCAGTGAGAATAAAGACAAAACCTCTGGGAGATTGACTGAGATTAAAGTCATAATGGAATCAAACATTCCAACAATCCTGAACACAGCACAGGACCAAGTCTCGTTTCAGTCTAAGTCACAGTGCGTAGAAGCAACTACCAATCACAAGCATCAGTAGCCCTGCTTCTGAACGCTGTCCCACAGCAGCAAGAATAAAAGGGAATACAAGTTTGTAGACAAGCTGATCCCAGAAGGAGGGCAATCAATTTGTCAGGCAATGCTCATGCAATGATACTTTTATTCTAGCAGATGGTGGAATAAAAAACCCACCCATTACTCACGGTATTCCAGGCAATTATGAGTCATAATGACAGACTAGGACTGTCTCCACGGAGTTTCCAAGGCTGTAATCTTCAGGGAAACAAATTGTTACATCATTTTTCCACTGAGCGGCTGGTGAATTTGAACCACTGACCTTTCAGTTCACAGCCAAGTGCTTAACCACTGCACTGTCATGACTGCTAAAATTAAAGGAAGACCAGAAATATTTTTCCATTACTTCTCCTTCAAAGGGATGCAATCAAAAAGTCATCAGAAAAACAGGAAGTAGTAAAAATGGACTTCCCCATATCTGCAAACACATGGCACTAGTCAAACAAGAGACTAAAGGGACTGAAGAGGCAGACTGTTTGCAATGCTGCAGACAGGGTTAAAGGCCATCAACAAAGGATGGTGACTCATCCTATCGCTGGCAGGCGCAGATTGTATGGTTGGCATCTCCACCAAAGGTCCGAAGAGCAAAAGATGCAAGGATGAGGAGAATGGCAAGGCTGTGGCTGCAGGAAAGAGGAATGCAGCAACTGTCAAGCACCCACAGGTCTCTGACCAGCTCCCCCCACACCCAAGCAGTACTTCTTTGAAGCAATGGAGAGAAGTCAGCCTCCCAGAACACCAGCCAATTGGGGAGACTTTGCAAGTTACATTAGAGTGGCAGAGACTATTCAACAGTCCCCAATGAGAATACATGTGAATCCAGAAGCCCACAAAAGAAAGCAGGGGCTGTAAAAACTAAATGATGTTGCCGTTACCTGCTTCATTGGTCAATCAGCAAGGGCAAGTGTTTTGGCCTGGAGTGTCTACCAGATCTTCAGACTTCCGGTCAGAAGCACTATCAAATTAATCACATGCTTGGCTACTAACAGAAAGATTGGTAGTTCTAGTTCACCCAGAGGGGCCCTGAGAGAAAGCTCTGGTGAGCTACACTCACACAAATAGTGCATTATTAACTTTACGTTTTTAATTGTTAAAAAGTGAGTGGGAACAAAATGCTTAATGAAATTTTTATATTCTGTAAAGTTAGAAAAGAATGGTAGTATTATATTTTTAGGAGATTAATCGGAACACATAAATACCAACATGCTGACATTACCGAATGGAAATGCACTGGTACTGGCCATTTTGAATTGAACAATCACATGGCTTACTATGCTGGTAATGGCAAATTCAAGAGCAATGATTTTGCATTAATCCTCAAAAAGAACATTTCAAGATCTTAATAAAAGTACAATGCTATCTGTTGTAAGATAATAGCTATATACCTGCAACGAAGATGTGTTGATTAAACTAATATGAAAATTTACATGCCAACTGCTAAAATCAACGATAAAGATTAAAAACTTCTACCAATTCTTCAGTTTGAGATTGATCACACATGTAAACAAAATGCAGTGATAATTACCGATTGTTGGAATGGAAGAGTTGGAAACAAAAAGGAGAGGAAATATGGCTTTTAAGATCAAAATAGTTGCAGATTTCATGAAATACTTTTAAAAGATCGATTACTTTGTTGAAAATACTTTTTAATAATATGAATGGTCACTGTACACCTGGAACTCACTAGATGAGAAAATACAGAAGCTCAGTATCATCAGCCCAAACACAGACAGTAACTTGGAACAGACTATCAATGGCTCGTGCACAAGTTCAAGATGAAGGCGAAGAAACTTAAAATAAGTCCATGAGAGCCAAAATATGACATCCTAATATATTCCACCTGAATTCAGAGGTCATCTCAAGAACAGACTTCATGCTCTGAACACTGATTATTGAAAACCAGACAAATTATGGGATGACATCAAGTACCTAATACATGAAGAAAGCAAAATCATCAAAAAGATAGGAAAGAGAGAAGAGCCCAAAATGTCAGAAGAGATTCTGAAACTTACTCTTGAATGCAGAGTAGCTAAATGGAATGGAAGACATGATGAAGTCAAGGAGCCGAAAGGAAAATTTCAAAGGACACCCCAAGAAGATAAAATGTTATAATTAAATTTGCAAAGGCCTAGAGTTAGAAAACCAGAAAAGAAGGACCTGTTCAACATTTCTCAAGGTTAAAGATTTGAAGAAAAAAATCCAAGCTTACAGTTGCAGTATGTTGGTTTCTTTGGGCTTAATATTGAATGATGTAGGAAGCCTCAAAGAAGGAGCATACAGAGGCATTTTACTGTACAAAACACAGCCCAACAAGCATTCTTCCTAGCTGTCTTGGTTGTCAGACCTATTGCTGGACTTATTTGGGGCACTGATTCAGAAAATTACATTGGATAGACAGCCTCAGCTCAATTTTTTTTAAGATACAGTGCTTCGCTATATTTTCAGCTGTTAAGTTATACTCATTTGTTAATTTTTCATCCTAGTTTTAAATATAAGAAGAAATAAGATACACAAATTTCATGATAAGGCAAAAACAGTATGAAATATTTGAAAAAAATGTAGGTATTAAGGGATCTCCAAGGGAAGCTGTTTGGGACCCAGATGGTTTGTTGGCTATGCATGGAGCTGCCAATCATGAGATCAGTGGTTCAAACCCACCAGTCACTCTGCAGCCTTTAAAAAATGTAAAGGTTTGGAAACCCAAAGAGTCAGTTCTTCTCTGTCCTATGGAGTCACTATGAGTTCGAATGAATTAGATGAAAGTAGGTTTTTCTTTTCGGTCTGGGAGGCTGTGACATAGATACAGAGCGCACAGGTTGGATCCTGCAAAGCCAGAACATACCTTGAGAAGAGTACAACGTAACAGAGAGCATTGCAAAGGCCCATATACGGAAGACTGGAGAAAAATCGATGCATTCGAGTGATGGTGTGCGTGAAGCGTATTGAAAGTACCTGGGACTTCCCAAACAGCCAACACATCTGCTTGAAGGAAGTACAGCCAGAAAGCTTCTTAAAATCGAGGGTGGTGACTAACAACATGTGCGATCTTCTTACAGAGTGTACATGCGCATTACAGAGTTCGTCAAACAGCGCTGGAGATATACACTCACTACTCCAATACAAATGTTACTGTGTACATGGGATGTGGAGAAGTCTTCTCTAGCATACCTACATGTGGTTGTTCTTTTTTTTAATCATTTTATTGCGGTCTCATACAACTCTTATCACAATCCACACATACATCCATTGTGTCACGCACATTTGTACATATGTTGCCATCATTCTCAAAATATTGTGGTATCAGCTCCTCATTTTCCCCCTCCTTCCCCGCTCCCCCCTCCCTCATGAACCCTTGATAATTTATCAATTATTATTTTGTCATATCTTACTCTGTCCGACATCTCCCTTCACCCACTTTTCTGTTGTCCATCCTCCAGGGAGGAGGTTATATGTAGATCCTTGTCATCAGTTCCCCCTTTCTACCTCACTCTCCCGCTATGGCCACTCTCACCACTGGTCATGAAGGGATCATCTGTCCTGGATTCCCTGTGTTTCCAGTTCCTATCTGTACCAGTGTACATCCTCTGGTCCAGCCAGACTTGTAAGGTAGAATTGGGATCATGATAAAGGGGAGGAGGAAGCATTCAAGAACTAGAGGAAAGTTGTGTTCCATTGTTGCCACACTCCATGTGGCTGTTTGTGTTGTCATCCAGCTCATGTCACGGCTTGCAGCGCCATGTGAATTAGAATGGGCCTGCGCGCCACAGGCCACTGCGATAGAGCCTATGGGCTGTCCTGTTGCCTTTTCTTTTCTGTCTATCTGGGTCTGTCTTATCAGTTAATTCACTCAGGAGTACGATAGGCTGGTAAGAAAAAAAAAAGTCCTTTCCTTAGGATTTGACTGGACAATTTACAGATGGAAGATTTTTGCAGCTATCAGATCTGGGGCGTAAATGGATGGCTGAGTAGACCTGGTTTTCATTCTGATGATTATTTTTCTTCCCCACGTCCCTTTCCTCTCTGCCACTGCCATCTTGTTATCAGATAGTTCCTGTCAGATTGATTGCTCCCTGTTCAGTCATTTCCTCTACGTGACCCATGGTGTGGCTAACCCACCCAGGCTTCTCGCGTCTCCCTTCTACTTCGGCTCTGGTTTGGTGTGTGCTGAATCAGGGTGTTTCAATTGTGTGGATTTTTAGTCTGTCAGCTGTGCCATGTGGATGTCCAGGTCTAGCAACCATAATACGGTGAGGTGACACGAGATTAGAAACATCCTTTTCTCCCTCAAAATAAAATCACTCAACTGCTCAGGGTGTTTAATGAGGATGTTTTGGAGTCTGTGTGGTCCAGGAAAGTGCTGTGATTTTCCATGCGCCTTGACTTGTAAGGCATGGGCTTAGTCACGTATGTCTTTGAATAAAGAGATACTTTCCAGTTTGCATTTAAACAAGATTAATTGTAGTGCCTATGCAGTTACTACAATTAGCCTAATGCGTGTAATTAATCTGTTTAATGCACACACCCAAACACTGATCATCTCACCATCTTGCTCCAAATAACACCATTGTCTTTTTGAAACTCTACTGTATTTAGTGAGAGGAGGTGGAGAGAGCAAATCTCAAGAGACAATACATGAATTTTTTCCAATAAAATGCTATAATCTTTTTTCAAATGCCTTCTAGTCATTACTTTCTCTAGATCTGTAAGCACCCACTGAACAGAAAACAAGGCTAAAAGATCCTCATAGTAAAAACCCAATAAATATTTTCTAAAAGAACAAATACTGAAAATAATTAAAGATCTGAGCATGATCACGTGTTTAGCCTCTGTGGGATAAATCTTAGCTACAGGTTTCTTCTGCTGTCTGCTGATAAAACAAGTTGCTATAACCCACTTCTCCATGTCTTGCAGGCAGAAAAAGTCATGCTAGGAACAATCACATGGACCGAGGAAAATCAATGCTTCTAAACTTTCCCTACCCATCACCAAATCCCAACCCATACTAATTTAACCGTGCTTTTGTATAAAGCTCCAGTTGTTATAAAGTCCTGTGTATACATGAGCTCCTTTAATCGTCATGTCCAACATCCTAGAAGTCCAGGCATTCACTTGCACAATGCTGAACTCCAAAGACTGTGAGCCTCGGGACACAAAGTCCATCTGAGAGTGAGTGGGAATTGGAAGCATGGCTTTGGGGAGTTCATCGGGCCAGGAAACTCAGCACTACACGGTCTCACCAATGCCCACCGATGCCCACCGATGCCCACCGATGCCACATACAAAAAATAAACAATTGACTTGAAGAGCTCAAGCAACACACCAAAACAGTCAGGGAGTTCAAGTTACCTGGGGTTTGTCTGTTTGTTTGTCTGTCTGTCTGGCTGGTTGGTTGGTTGGTTGGTTGGTTTGACCTTTTAGTTGAAAGGGGTCTGCTGGAATTGTTAATATAGCAATGAAATTGGTGAGCTTAGGATCTTTGATCAAAATATGAAGCTGTTGACATAAATCTTTTGGCATTTTGTGCCTCCACTCATTTTGGAAATTTCTAAGCTCATTCCTTTAGCTTTTCTCTATTCACCCTGTCTTTTGAAAAGCAAAGAAATAAACTCACTCACTTGTAGACAGCATGTGTTGACTCCTTTAAAACGGGCTCTCAGGCAGTCAAAACCCTGATGTGTAGCGTTTGCCATTGTCTATCATGTAAATGTTAGCGCCATTGCCAATTTCAAGGATGACTGTGTCTAATAACTAGATCACAAAATTCCTGAAAAATTAACAATCAGTGACTAAATCCCTGACAAAGCTATGTATAATCCATTTGAAAGACATTTGTGTTTCCTAAGGCAATGCTATTCAAAGTATGATCCCATGGGAAGACATCCTATCTCCTGGAAGCTGGATAGGCATGCCAATTCTTAGTCTTCATTCCAAACCTACTGAATCAAAATCTGTGGGAATGAGACCCAGGGATCTTTACTTTTTACAATCGTTATGTTTCGTGATAAACATATTTTTCTTTGAGAGGTTATTTAATTATTTATGATAGCATGATTATTATCCACATGATAGTATGAGAAGCACCGCACGATACCTAAGAAATGTTGTTAATTGCCCCTGAGTCCAACCGGACTCACAGCAGCTGGTGTGTGCAGAGTAGAAAGGTGTCATCGGAGGCTTGCGGCTGTAACATTTCTGAAGTAGATTTTCACACTTGTCATCTGGGGTACTTCCGGGTGAGTCCAAATCAGCCACCTTCTAGCTAGTAGTAGTTGTCAAGTGCTAACACACAGTGATTATCTAAAATATTTTAGCTGCCTGAAAATATTTGTTACATTCATGACTAAAATGAAGGTGGAAGGGAGAAACTGAACCCCTGTGATGACAGACAAAGACGCACATGTTAGTCGGAATACCCCTAATAATGGGGCCATCTACTCCACAGGAGGCAGGAAATGGTGGGTTTTTAACGGAAGCACTCAGTGGCTAGACTGAACAAAAAATTCACACCATCAGATAATTTCAGTTCTTAACTATTCGTTTTGATATCGTTGTGAAATCTAGAGTTAAGTATACCACTTGGAGATTCCTGTACTTGGGAAATCTAATTGATAATTGATGTCCTCATCTTGGTCCCCAGAAGACCCATGGGAGCCAGCTCCTTCCTTTGACAATGTCAGGAACTAACAATTCTTAGAAAGATCCTCATATACCCAGACACGTGGGACAAAAACTAACAGTGGAAAGATAAATATATTTGCTCTTTTGAGACATAATGTTTTGGATCATCCAATTATTACACTCAAATTTTGGAATATTCAATAATTCATTTGTCAAATTCATTGAAATATGTTCAGTATAGGGATGTGAGAGCTGTGTTCTTTAAAAAGGCACCCGCACAATGTTTTAAAACTACAGGTACTATTACATTAAAACCCACTGCCATGGAGTTGATGCTGACTAATAGTGGCCCCTACACGTATATAGGGTTTCAAAGGTTGTAAATCTTTCTGGGAGCAAATAGGTCCATGTTTCTTCCACAAAGTAGCTCAAAGAACAACAAAATGCCAACCCACTACCATCAAGTGAGAGTGGCCCTATAGAATAGGGTATAATTGCCTATGTGGATTTCCAAGACTATAACCCTCTATGGGTGTAGAAAGCCTTATTGTTCTCCCATAAAGTGGCTGCTGGTTTCAAACTGCTGACAGTAAGGTTAGCAGCCCAAAGAGTGACCACTATGTCAGCCGGTCCTCTTTTTGAAAATAGCTGGTGGTTTTAAACTGTCAACCTTGCAGTTAGCAGCCCGACACTTATCCACAATGCAACCAGCAAGTTCACATTTTTTTCATTTTTCATGATGAAAGTGTATTCTTGAGGTTTCCCCACATATTCCTGAAGATTTGGAGGGTCTTTATTTTTTAGAAAATTGCTGTGGATTTCCACGGCCTCTACCCCGTGAAGGTGTAGATTTGTGTGCCTTGAATCCTTGCTCTTCAAGAGTGCAACCAAATCTTGCAGTCATTGCATTTTGAATGTTTTCCTATTTTGCAAATGAAAGAGGAGGGCAAGTGTTAAAATAATTATTTTTTAAATTAAACTACAAGTAGCAAATATGACATTGAGATCCTCAGATTTGTCAGAAGGTTTCAAAAAGAGAAATAGCATAGCATCATTAGCAAACTCCCCAGGCAGAAGCTCTGACAGATCGCCTTTGATTGAATCGAATGCATCAGAGGTTTTTTGTAACCAGATGTGACAGATCATTCCCCTGGCACATCAGCCCAAAGCTATTCACAGGTAGTCAGTACAGCTCACCTTTCTGAATCTAAGGCAGCAATTTCTCAAACATGAAAGATAAAAGGGTTTTCAGAATCTCCCTAGGAATCCCTGAAAGAAGAGTCATAGCATCCCAGAGGTGAAAGGGACCTGTAATTCAAACCGCTATTTAATTGGGAATTCCCTCTGTGCCATCCCTGAATGTTGTCACTGTGTTCTGCTTACACCCTTCCTGACCGTGCAGTTGCTGCCTGGGCAGAACCCACAGATCCTATACTACACTTTAGGGTAGCGCCAGGCACTGACTAGCACACGTTAAAAATCAGATACTTGAAATCCACTTGCTCACCCATCTGATAAACTTTGGACTTGATCTGGCTTTCAATATTTCCTGTGGTTCTTTTTTTCATATTGGGCTTTCTCTTTATTGCATGCTGTCCTTGTTGCTAACCTCTTTGACTCTGTGGTGTGTTTTCTGTGGTTTTTGATATATGAAACCCACTATGGGTGACTCTATAAAGACAACAACTAAAATAAGGGTTTCTGGGGAGTATGGTGGGGGCCATAGGGGGAAGCGGGCAACAGGGAGCTGGCATCAAGGAGTTCAAGAAGGAAGAAAATGTTTTGAAGCTGATTTCTTTTAGCAGTTGTACAACACTGCTAAATTAGCTCCTAATAAAATAGTTTGAAAGAAAGAAATCTACTTTCAGAACCCCTGTGTCTTCCTTCTTCCAAAGTAAAAGCAAAATTCCTTTAAATATTTCTTAAAAAACCTTTCATTGACTATATCCTCAACACAGAGCCATATTTATTAAATAAAAGCCATATTATGACATATTTTAAATATTAAAATTTAAGAATAAAGGAATAAAACCTCATACACACACAAAACCTTCTCTTGCTTCTATGCCTCCTCTAGTCAGTGCTTAGCCAAAGCTGTCTTATGTTCTCACCTCCTGTTTCTATGAATGACGATTGCACACTTGTTTCCACTTCTCATTTTCTACTGACTTTGGAAGCATCTTGGCTTTTGCCCCACCACTGACAGTGCTAACTTCCACCTCCTTCTCACACGACCTTTCTAAATTATCTGACTACTCCTGACCACATTTTCTTTAAAATTGACTTCTTCCTAGTTTTCTGTGGGCTCTACCCTGATTCTCACCCATAGATCTGGTCCATCCATTGTAGCCTCCTTAGGCTTAGCTTCCTTGGTCACTCTTAGATACGAATTCTTCACTTCCATTTCCTTCTTGCTTTTAAGCAAAAATAAAAAACCTTAATGGTGTATGTGAAACAGCAGTTCTCAACCTGTGGGTCGTGACCCCTTTGGGGGTCAAATGACCCTTTCTCAGGGGTCACCCGATTCATAACAGGAGCAAAATTAGTTATGAAGTGGCAATGAAAATAATTGTATGGTTGTGGGGGGGGGGGGTCACCACAACATGAGGAACTGTATTAAAGGGTTGCGGCATTAGGAAGGTTAAGAACCACTGAACTAAAAGCTCATCCAATTTATATATATGCATGTATTTTGTTAAATGAAGAGTACATAGTTAAAGGGTCTCTAGGTGGTACAAATTGCTAACCACTTGACTAGTAGCTAAACCCGCTCAGACAGGGGTGCTCACACTTTTTCAGCATGTGAGCTACTTATAAAATGATCAAGTCAAAATGATCTACCAACTACAGAAATGCAAACCATATATTTATTTTTATTTATTACATTTATTCAAAAATGCATTAAGAATTCTTTATATGTACACTGTATGTTTTTGTACCTTGCGTTACCGCATGAGTCCATATTGCACAAAACAACACAATTAGCTATGTACATTTTTGTCCTTACCTGAGTTTACTCTGATAAGTTGCACGGAATGGCATGAGCCAGGGATGCAGAGTCCGAACAGTAGCTGCTGACAGCCAGCCTCAAACACACTTCCGAATGATCATCAGTCATGGTGGAACGGGACTTGACCTTCATGATCTTCATGTGGGAAAAGGCTGACTCACATCAATAAGTAGAGCCGAATAAGGCAGTCAAGGTCGGTGACCAGTTGTCCCGCTTTTGGCGGGACAGTCTCGATTTTTAACAAATTTTCCCACGTCCTGTGGCATTTTAAAAAACTCCCGATTTTTGGAAAGAATGCACAACAAGCTAGGGTACATGGTTTTCGGCTGCCGTGTGGCTACTTCGCCAGGATATGAGTTTTATCAGTGGTGTCCCGCTTTTGTCCTGCTTTACCAATGTTAAAATCTGGTCACCTTACCATTTTCTCATGTTTGGGTACTTCCCCTCTGTGAGTAAGTTCCAGAACTGTTCATGCGCTCTGGACTTCAGCGGAATATCGGCTTATAGTGTCAAAATCTCCCATTCTGTATGAAAGTGATACGTTTTTGTCTTCTTACTTGGTCCAGTTCCCCCACTCATTTTAATACCCTTTCTTACATTTAAGAGAAAAAAACCAAGGTCTAAAAATTGGCGATAACTTAGCTTGTCAGTTTTGCAGCACTTAGCGCATGCGTTTGACACCTAAGATTGCATCTGATTGGCTGCGCTGTATATCAGTTAAGTGACTGGATTGATGATAGGCTTATATCTATTTTTTTTAATGCCATGTGCTCTACCCACACTACATCTGCGATCGACTAGTAGATGGCGATCGACATATTGAGCACCCTTCGCTCAGGGGTTCCTCAGCAAACAGTCCTGGTGATTTACTTCTGAAAGGCCAAAGCCTTGACCACCCAAGGGAGCAGTTCGACTTTGCACCCAGGAGGCCCCCATCGGCCAGGGTGGACGTAAAGGCAGCTCACCGCTCACACGAAGAGTATCTCCTGAGGACACCAAAGGCATCTCAAGTTGAGCTCTGCGTTGAGAAGAAATCATTCTGATACATCACTCCCCGGAGAAGGTCATTCACTCCCAATACATTCGTTTTCGGTGTAGGGAGATGTAATGTACACATACTACCACTGGGCAGGCTCACTGATAACTCGATGTGCCACAAACAGCGCAAATGCTGACTCAGCATTTTACCACCACCACCACCACCACGACCACCACCACCACCACCTCAATGTGTCTTTTATACAGTGCCTGTTATCTTTATAAATTCCATCACCATTCAGTGTATAAACTATAAACCAAAGAAAACCCATAGTTCCTCCCCAGTAGAATCTCAAAATCCAATTAGTGATTAAGTCTGTTCATTTAGACCCCTTTAATATCTTCATAAGGAGACCTGATGGTCCAGTGTTTACACTCAGTTAAAACCCAAAAGTTGATGATTCAACCTACCAGCAGCTCCATAGGAGAAAGATGTAGGGGTCTGATTCTGTAAAGATTAAAGTGTTGGAAACTATATGGGACCCTAGGGGAAGGAAAGTCCTCTGTCCCAATGAATTCTTACGAATTAAAATAAACTCAACAGCAATGGAGTTTTGTTTGTTTGTCTGATATCTTCAGAATTCATCTGTTCATGATCCTTAGGCAACTGTCTTAGTTTAAGATGCCAAAATGTATCAAGTTACTGTATCTAGCACCATGCCCCCAATGTTATTTCCTCTGAGTCCATTCTGCATATTTCTGCTACATATTTCCTGCTGGAGCCCAAATCTAAACCAGATACTTCACAATTTAAATTTATTCCACAGTTTCCAGTTGTCTTTAGGATAAAATTTACACCTCTACACAAGCTTCCTCATTGCTTCAGCCTGAATGTCCAGCTTCCTCCCATGCCTCCATCTGATGCTTCTTATCCCTCGGATTGCTTATATGTCCCAAGACCCAGTCATATGGGATAATGTCTACATATTTCTCACAACCCAGCTCAGGTGTTGCATCACCCATGCAGGTTATCTATGTACTAATGCAAGAAACGCTTGAAAAAGATTTGGTAGACCGTATGTCGATACTGAAAATATGTAATCCGTAGTATAAAATTACGCTAACCTACTAAAACTTGCCTTCTTGCTGGTAAAATACCCATACAAATAACATTAAGCCAATAACAAACTTTCCATAAATCATTTTAGGAAAAGGTATACAGTAATTGAACATACATTGTTCTGATACAGCCTGAGGAATTGAGAGAGAAGTTCTTCTGGAGAACACATTTTAGGTGTGACTGGGGAAGGATTCATAAATGCTTTCTGCATGATGAAGGAGCGAGAGTACAGCTGGAGAGAACAGTGTGTGAGAGGTAAAGAAGTCTTCAAGGAAGGAAAGCCATCTAACATTGGCAGAACTAATAGGGAGTCAATGTGGCAGAGTCTAGAGTGTAAAATATCTGGCCAAAATTAAATCTGGAAAAAACAAATTGTATCTGGAGAAGCATGTTGTTGTTGTTGTTTTTCTTGCTCTTGTTAGGTGACCTTGCGTCTCTAACTCATAACGACCCTATGCGCAACAGAACAAAACACGGCCCAGTCCTCGCAGCTGCTCTTATGTCTGAGCCTATTATTGCAGCCACTGTCAATCCATCTTGCCAAGGGCCTTCCTCTTCCTCACCGCCCTTCTACCTTAATAAGCATGATGTCCTTCTCCAGAAACTGTTCTCTCACGATAAGAAATCCAAAGTGCATGAGATTAAGTCTGGTCATCTTTGCCTCTAAGGAGCATTCTGACTCTATTTACAAGAGAGATTTTTGTTGTTGTTGTTGTTGTTCTCTTGGCAGTCCATGACTTTAAACATTCCTTGGCAGCTCCATAATTTATAAATTCATGAATTCTTCACTGGTCTTCTTTATTTAATGTCCAACTTTCAAATGCATATGAGACCATTGAAAATACCACGCTTTAGTCCTCAAAGTAGCATCCTTGCTTTTCAATATTTTAAAGAGGTCTTACGTAACCGATACATCTTACAAACTTTGGACATATTTCCAGTTCTGGAAAAAGGACATCATGTTTACTCTCTTTTTCTGCTGTTCCACTTAACCAAGCATGATGTCCTTCTCTAGGGACTAGTCTCTCCTGGTTCTGTGTCCTAAGTATGTGAGACTAAGTCTCACTGCCTTGCTTCAAGAAGCATTCTAACTGCACTTCTTCCAAGCCAGAGCTTTTTGTTCTTTGGCAGTCCAAGGTACTGTCAACATTTTTTCAGTAACATCAAAATTCAAGTGTATTGATTATTCTTCAGTCTTCCTTCTTCAATGTTCACCTTTAACAAGCATAGGAGGCCATTGAGAATACTATAGCTTGGATCAAGTGACATCGTTACTCTTCAATATTTGAAGAGCTTTACCCAATGCAATGCATCGTTTGATTTCTTGTCTGCTGCCTCAATAAGCATTGATTGTCAGTCCAAGCAAGACAAAATCCTTGACAACTTCGATCTTTTCTCCATTTATCTTGATATTAACTATTGATCCAGTGTGACTATTTTGATTTTCTTTACATGGATTTGTCATCCATACTGAAGGCTACAATCCTTGATCTCCATCAGCAAGTGCTTAAAGACCTCCTCACTTTCCACAAGCAAAGTTGTTTCGTCTGCATCTCCCAGGTTATTAAATTT
>NW_022111369.1:82338959-82343319 GCF_000313985.2 Echinops telfairi | reverse complement strand
AATCAGGTTTGTGGCGTTTGGTGGTACAAGTACCCTAGCTGATTGCTTCTATATGCAGGAGACGGTATTTTTAAAGTTGGTCTTTCTGTGGAGGCTACTGCTGATCAGTAAAGTTGTTTCCTTGGAAACGTCTAAACATCATCTGACAGGTTGCTGAATATCTGAAACCCACAATTGGACCTTGATAGTCTGCCCTCTACATGCTGACTTGGAAGTAGGGCATGATACGCTGAGTGAGGAGCAAATCATTATATAAGTTGGACTGCAACTTTCTCATTGTCGGTCTCCCTCTAAGATTCCATTCTGCTATTCATCCTCCTTTTTATTATCATGCAGCTCATTCAGTGCCTGAAATGTTATATTTAAAATTCCATAGATAGCAACATTTTCATTTGAGAAATAATAAGATGTAGTCGGTTTTATGCTCTTTAACGATGGAACCCTTGGAACCCTTCTGATATGGAAGCCTTTCAGAGTACCGTGAGGGAAAGCAGTGGACACTCCTAAAATGGACGTTTACCAGCAACCATCAATTATTCTGGCCAAAAAAATTTTTTTTTATTTTGGAATGAGGAGAATCATAAGCAACAAGGACTCTGTATCAATATAGTGTCATAAAAAATAAACAAAATGTGTTTATTAGAACATCATTTGTTCCCATTTGTTTGATTACAAAGCAAATAAAACCTTTTTCTACTTTCAGAACATTGCAAAGCATTTGAAATAGACAGAGGTCAAGGTTAAGTAGATTGGGATGTAAGCAGTGAAGTCTACAAGTGTTGAGTGGTGCCTTTCTATATTCCATCCAACACAACCTCAGTATTGTCCCTGCCACAACCGCACCAGCATCACCTGGAAATGTATTAGAAATGTAAACTTCCCCCCAGACCTCTTAACCAAAAACTCAAGGTAGTTTTTGCAGCCATTTGTGCTGCTTTAAGCCTCTGCAAGAATTCTGAGCAGACTCTATGTTGAGAAATACTGATTTAGCACATAAAATGTAGGTGATCACACTGTAACCTGGTCTTCGTGTGTGGATCTGTGCCCAACAGTACAGGTTATTTCAAGTGTCAAAAGGTCTTGTTAAGGTATTAAAGAGGAGATCGGAAGGCTTAGGCAAATAAAAATGCATTCTTCACTTATATAAGGTATGTGAGTATGTTCTCAGGTTAGCCTCAACTCAGACAAGTGGGGAGTGTGAACCGAGAACAGTTAGTTCACTAATTAATAGGAATGACTTGGTAAGGTCAGGGGAGGCATTGGCATTCCTGAACATCCAAGTGGTGCCTGTCTTCTGCATCCAGGATTGATAGTAGAAGATAGGACTATGGAACTGGGCATGAAGTTGGCTGTGTTCGGAAATATCGGAGAACGAGTATAGCATTTAATTACTGGAGAAACCCTATCTTACAGCAGCAGACAGGAACTACAGTGGCAACCAGAGAAGAACATAACCCCTAAAATACATAGTGATCTATTCCTAAGGAAAAGAGAAGTTGGGCAGTCAGCAGTAACGAAGTATAGATAGTTAATAATGGATAACGAGCCGTTGTATAAGAAAATCACTATCCCTTTTCCACTCTCCAGGCCAGTGCTAGACTTAGTTGTAGAGTCCATCAGTTGAGGAAGAAGCTAGAACCCCCTGAGGAAGGGCTCTGTAGCCTCCCCAAAAGTATAGATGACTCTGATTTCCAGCATCTTTTCCAAAACAATCTACGGTAATTCGTCAAAGAATGAAAATAGAGGATGGAAAATATACACATTTGAAAACTGCCGAAAGAGTCTCTGATACAAAGGAAATAAAACTGTCATCATAGCCCCACTCTGTTAACATTGAGGCTTTCTTACAAAGAAGTTAAAAATGGAGTCTTGGCCTAGATGGACATCACTGTAGATCCAATGATTCCAAGGATGCGCCTGTTTGTCACTTCCTTCGTCCCTGAATTTAACACTGGGATGGATATATATACATCTGCTATATATACATCTGCTATATATACATCTGCTATATATACATCTGCTATATATACATCTGCTATATATACATCTGCTATATATATATCTGCTATATATATATCTGCTATAAAACTCTCCTACTAGTTGCCCTATCTGCAGAGCTTACTTTGACTTCATTATGATCAGACTGGCCAAGCTTTGAACATTGCCTGCTTCCCTTCATCAAAATAATAAATAAGAAATTACTTCAAGCACCAACTTACAAAGTATAGATTAGTACCACTGTCAAAATGCACAAGATGATATGCAAGTGGTGTCCGACCCCCCTCGAACATCTTGAGGGAGAGGAAGGAGAATCAAACTAATCAGCATCAGAAACCCACGGCGGATTTCTAGGAAGCGGCCGGCAGGCCACAGTCATCCACCCACGTCAGCGGTTCTGACACTGACGCTCCCTGCTGCAGCTCCCACAACACTCTCCCCTCGGCTGAGTTCACTAACTCATTGCAATGGTCATGCAGAAATCACAGACAATCCTTAGACTTGTGGAGATTCTTAGGGAAGTTATAAGTTATAATTCAGGGTCAGAAACAACTCAGGTACAGTTCATCTATTTAAAAAGCTTCTTCTCTTGTAGTTAGTTCCAGGATCGTTTATTGGCCTTTAGGAGTGTTTTCCAGTCCAGTCTGTTGGGGCACCACGCCTTGGTCCCAAAGTCCACCTTCAGCATTCCCTGGGGACCTTGCCGCTCCATTCCCTGCTATTCTGCTGTGTCTCCCAGTGCTTTGCCTCCTTGTGGTGTGAGTGGCGTTACTGGGAGCATAGAGGGAGAGTGGGTTGGAAAGGAGGTACCGATTACAAGGATCTACATGTGACCTCCTCCCTGGGGGAGGGACAACAAAAAAGTGGGTGAAGGGAGACGTCAGACAGGGCAAGATATGACAAAATACTAATTTATAAACTATCAAGGGCTCATGAGGGAGGGGGGAGCGGGGAGGGAGGGGAAAAAATGAGGACCAGATGCCAGGGGCTTAAGGGGAGAGCAAATGTTTTGAGAATGATGAGGGCAATGAATGTACAAATGTGCTTTACACAATCGATGTATGTATGGATTGTGATAAGCGTTGTATGAGCCCCTAATAAAATGATTAAAATAAATAAATAAATAGCTTCTTCTCAGTTGTGCCTATGGGCAAACTTCTCCCTGGTCCTCTAGCTCTCTGTGCTCCATGGCCTCATGGCCTCTGCTCTGTCCCGTTTAGGAAGTGTTTAAAAGTTTCTTTTGGTTCTATTAATGAAGAGCCCAAAGGTAACCCACACTTAATTATAATATTTTACTTTGTCTTCTTGAGCTGCCTTTTGAAACGATCTGTTCGGCTCTTTGACGTCATCATTTCTTTCATGTGCTTCAGCTACTTTTAAACAAGAATGCATTTCAGCGTCTCTTCTGACATCCACTTTGATCTGTTCTTTCACGTTTTTAAAATGGCCTTTTGCTTTCTTCACATACGATGTTTCTGCTTCTATCCCATAGCTAGTTAGGTCTTCTGACATCCATTAAATAAATCCAAAGTATTCTTGAAATTGTCTCTTAATTTAGTTGGGATTCATTTTGGCTGGTATGGATCCAAGTAAGTGAAACCCTGGACAGCTTCAAACTTCTCTCTGTTTAACAGAGCGTCACCTATTTGTCCAATTGTGGGCATTCTGGTTTTCTTAGCATTGAGCTGTAATCCATCCTGAAGGCTGCAATCCTTCATCTTCCTCAGCGAGGCCTTCAAGTTCTCCTTCCTTTCAGCAAACAAGGTTTGGTTTTATGTATATCAGGTTGTTCCTAAGCCTTCTGTCAATTCTGATACTGCATTCTTTTTGGTATAGTCCAGTTTCCCTGATTATGTGCTCAGCAGACAGATTAAACAAGTATTATGAGAGGATACAATCCTGACACACACATTTCTTTATTTTAAACCATGTAGTAGTCTCAGAGGCACACAATTGCCTCTGCCTATATGCAGGTTCCACATGAGCACAATTAAGTGTGTTGGAATTCTCATTCTTCTAAAAGCTCCCCATCATTTGTTGCGGTCAACACAGTGGACACATCATCTTTGCATAGTCAAGAAAACATGTTCCTAGTCTATTGCTTCATCTCTCCCTTTTAACCTCCAAAGTCTGTTCCCTTGGTACTCCCAAAGTCTGATACAGAGTGAAATTCTATTATCTTGTCTTTCTTTTCCCTTATCGCAGTGGTCTCATACAATATTTTTCCTTTTGTAATTGGCTCATTTCATTCAGTAGCATGGATGCCAGCTCCCTCCATGCCCTGGGGTGTTTCATCATTAGTTTTAGCCTCTGCACGGGCCACATTAGTCCTCAATGTGACATCTTTGATTTTTTAATACTT
>NW_022111369.1:82316614-82337866 GCF_000313985.2 Echinops telfairi | reverse complement strand
CTCAAATACATGTACTGGAATACAAAACCCTCGGAGCATCGTCCCATCATGGACAGGGGTAGTCTTTGCTATGTTCATAAAGTCACATCAGTGAAGGGCGTACCCTAAACCTATTCATTTCTGGTCGTTAGAGCAGCATAGACACAGAGACGTGAAAGTGCAAACTGGGGAAAATGTGTGCCACGTGGAGATGGTCAAGGGACCAAGAGACACCAGGGCTGCACCAACCGAGACAAAGAGCTTCCCTCAAAGCCAACAGAATAAGGGCCTTTCCCAAGAACCTGTGGCCTAAATTCAGATTTCTAATCTTTTAAGTGGCGAGGAAATAAATGCATGTTTGCTTCCAAATAACCCGCTTGTGGTATTTGTATTACAACAGTACTAAGAAACTGAGATACGACTTACAATCCATTCTATTCCTGTTTAGGTTTTCTGTCAACAGCTAAATACCTATTTCCTCCCATGTTTCCTTTTCTCCAAAATCGTTGCTGCTCTTTCTTTCCCCATCTACCACGGTCCACTTCATCTTTCTAGGTTTTCCCAGTCGAACTCTCAGACATCGTTACCAACTGTACGCTGCTGTTAGTTCTCGTCAAGTCGGTCCCAACCCATACAGCCGTCTCCAGCTGCTCTGGAACCATGGTATTCATCTCGGCCACCACACGCCCCTTTAAAGCACATCACACCTTTGAACCATGATTTGTCCACCTCCAGACACACGCCCGGTCACGGCTGCTGAGTGGTCTGATTTTTTTCATTCAAACTAGACTTAGGACTCAAACCTTGACAGATCTGTGTTGCGTGATCACAAAGCCTTGTTAAAAATGAAAGTATACATTTTTATGGAAGGTAGATAAACAGCTGCAGCTGGGCAGACATTTCATAAATGTTTACCATGCCCTGAGGAGTTATGGAGTTATGGGCTTCCAGGCCATATTTATACCATTACCAAGGAACTAACAATATAATCTTCTGATTGGTTCACGAATTATTTGTGAAATCAGAGTTAGGTTAATAAAGGTGAAGGCTTAACAGGGATTGGTGAACCCAACAAAGGGAGATTTTCAGGTTGGTTTAAAGCTTATCTGCTTATTTGTTTCTGCTCCATTATATGTGTGCTTTGTTGTTAGTTGCGACCTGGTGATGTGTGAGGTTTATTGATTAGTTGCCGCTTGGTAACCATCAGGGTTCACAAAAATGTCATAAATCTCATAGGACAGTCTTTTCTGCTAATGTAGCCTTCTTGTATGGTGTGATTCTTAGAAATGACCTATAGAACTTGGTGACAAAAACAAAGAAACAAACAAAAACATTTCCTTTGGTACCAGGTTAAATCTGTTTAAAGTTTAACTTCTGAGAGTAGAGCAAGCTTTTTCAAAATGGCATCCTCAACTGCCCCAGAGATTTCAATTTTAGGATGCTTTATCTCACATGTGAACAACTGATCAAGTCAAAGGATCTCTATTTTCCCCCTACGGACCTACCTAATAGGACTAAACACCTTTCCCTACCTCAGACCTAGTGGAATGGATTCTTATACATTGCTTGTATCTTCTCAGTTCCCTCCCTTGAGCCTCTGTTCTTTTCTCCAATCTTTTATTATGGTTAATAGAACTTTCAGAACCATTCCATCACCCACCATTCTATTTTGTTATGTTCAGTCCACACACTTAGATACCCTGGCATTCTAATGCCAGTTCTAAGGCTATTGCGTGTGCAAATATGATATGCTTCAAGCATCCAAATGTGTTTTCTAGGGCATTTGCATGATTCACTCGGCTCTAGTTTGAAGTCCCCTAGATGAGAGATGATTTCTGCCCTATTGACATTCCCTTTCCTTGTGAATTGCTAGAACCAAAATTTTTGCATGAAGTCATTAATTCTTGGCAATCCAGTCTTCCCCCTGCTTCCCAAAGGCCAGTTGTTTTTTTACTATGACCACATCTTAATTAATGTAGTCCAATGGGAATACATCATATGATTAGCTGTAGACACATGTGTTATTTTAAACTTTTCAATGATCATAAGATAAAAAATAGAGAAAGTTGTGAAATTAATTTAACATATTTTATTAATCAATAGATCTAAAATATAATTTTGATATATAATCAACAGAAGTATTAAGATGAACTGTAAGAGCCCCCACTAAAATGATTTATTAAATAAATACGTAAAATAAAACAGTTACAAAAAAACATGTTTTGCATTCTTTTTTGTTTCAACAAAATATTTGAAATCTAGCATATATTGTATGCCTACAAAATTTTTTGAGTTCGGATGCTAAATTTTCATCAGGAGTACATTATCTGTATGTACATTTTATAAAATTTACCAGCGAAAAATCAATTAATGTATCCATGTTGTCCAAATGTTTTTCTAATAACTTTTTCTATTTCAGTTCAACTAAGTTTAGAATTGCGTTTTTCACTTACACAAGCTACATTTCAAATGCTCAGCAGCTACATGTGGTAAGTGGCTACCACACTGAATAGATTCAGACTCGTCTTTCAGATTATGATTGCACCCATTACCGTCCAGTAGCTTCATTCCCACTCTTCAGCATTTCTGAGGCTGGATATCTCTACAAGGCAAAATAGCTTCATCGTCTCCCTTGGAGCAGCTGGTGATTCAAATGACCTTGCCATTAGCAGTCCAACGCTTAGTGACTAGGACTCCTTCAGACTACTGTTCTAAACCCCCCAAAACAAGCCAGCGGCCATTGAGTCAATGCCAATCACAGTGACCTATTGGCCAGAAGAGAACTATACTGTAAGTTCTCTGAGAGGTGGTAGCCCCTCTCTCTTCCTCAGAGTGGCTGATGGGTGCGAACACTGGACCTTCTGGCTAGTAGTAGGCCAGTGTGTAACCACTACAGCCATTGGGCTTGCAGCATGCTAACTCATTTTTCCCTCTCTCAGACTCCTTTGTAACCCAATTCTTTTATATAACCCAAAACTAAACTACTTACTACCTTTGAGGTAATTCTGATTCATATTTCCCCTATATAGGTTAAAGCTCCAACTTTTCAGTCAGCAGTTCAACTTTTATCCCATAGGACTTTCAGAGCTCCTTTTGTCTTTTAAATGTAGCAGGTAAATGAATCATTCTAAAACATAAGTCTCATTATTTTCTGTTCAAAGACTTTTAATGGCTTCCCAGAGCCTATTAATCCATTGCAAACTTCTTAACCTCAAGCCCTCATGGTCTTCAACAAATTGTTCTTAATAGCTTTTGCAACTTTCATTTTCTTTCTATTATTTCTTGGCATTTCTTCAAAATAAACTGCACAATTCTATGCATACATTAAAAGCTTGCCCATCCCTCATGTCTGCTTATATTTTTCATCTTTTAGATTTTTCTTCTACATCTTTCAATTACAATTCTGTATAAAGACTTCTAGTTAATATGCAAGATTAATGACACAGACCTACCCCCAGTATCTTTTCCAGCCCCCCAAATTCCACTAAAATGACAATAGAGAACTTCCTTGCCCAAAACAAAAACAAACTAATGGTGATGGCATAGTGGTTACACACTGGGCTGTTAACTGCCAGGCCAGTGGTTCAAATCCACCAATTGCTCCACAGGAGAAAGATAGGGATGGGACTTTCTATTTCCATAAAATGTTACAGTCTTGGCAACTCACAGAGGCAGCTCTACCCGCTCCTATTGGGTCACTAGGAGTTAGCATGGACTCAATGGCTGTGGGTTTGGTGGGTTTGATGTTGTTGTTTGCTTGTTTGTTTGTTTAGTATTCAGAGGGAAGAATAACTATAAGTAACCCATTTTTTTCTGCAAAATGCTGGTAAGATGTGCTGGTATTAGAAGTACTAAGTTACCTTTAGGGGGACCTGGTGACAGTCAGCACTTTGGAACTACCCACCACTCCACGGGAGACAGATGAGGCTTTCTACTCCCATAAAGATTTACACTCTGCTAAAAGATTACTGTGAGTTGGAATCAATTGGATGGCAGTGAGTTTTGACTTAAGAAGTTACCTCTGACTAGAGGAAGGATGAGAAGAAAGACTGAAGCCTGGGGAACCAGTGAAGAGTCTATATAGTGAGCGGTCAACAGCATACTCTACTCGCCCGCTCAACCTCCTACTTAGCTACTTAGGACCACAGATACTTGGTAGTCTGCAGGCAACTACATCTGTGAACAGGCTAGAAGGATGTGAGCAGTCTTTGAAGTGTTGATTTTGCTGCTGTAACAAATCACTACAGATTTAAAACCACAGTTCTGCTGGTTAGAAGTTCAGATTTCTAAATTGGTTTCCCTACTCTAGCTTTCACAAGGCTGAAATAAAAAGATCAGTCACCTAAATTCTTATCTGGAGGCTCTGGGAAAAGGACATCCAAGCTCATTGGAGAGTTGGCAGAATTCCATTTGTGAGACTAAGAAGCGATATTTTTTTCTGGATGATTGCCGGAGGCTGTCCTTAGCTCATAGAGGGTGCGTGCATTTTCCATCAAGTGGCCCCTCCATCTTCAAACCACCAGGGAGGGTCCTTTCCACGTTTCAAATACCTCTGACTTCCGTCCCCTTCTTCCTCCTCCTCTCCTACCTTACCCTTGTGCATTCCTCTTCTGTATTTAAAGGTTCATGCGGTTGCATAATGCCCACCCTGATCATCTGAAATTATTTCCCTATCATCTAATTAGTATCCTGAATCCCATATGCAAATTTCCCTCACAGCAGTACTCAGATCATTGTATAATGGAATAACCAGGAATCTTGAGAGACATCTGTAAACTACCATAGATAACCCACTTTAAAACTTGAACCGTCGATACTTGGGAGCCTGCAGACTAAGTAGGCAAAGGGCTGGGAGAAAACAAGCGCTAGAAGAACAGTACATAAGATCTTCTCAGGAACAGCTCAATCGCCTGCTTCCACTCAGCCCCAGAAAAATGAAAGCCAGGATTTGCATTCCAGGAAAGCAAAGTCTGTTCCAAGTAGGGAAAAGTCTGTTCCTTACACGGAAGACACACAGATACCTGAAGAATCTACCATGAATGGTTAGTGTCCATTCAACCACCTTCTATGAGTGTTCACCAACTAACAAGCTCTGGCCATGCACCCAGTTATCAAACAGCTTTTAAAAGTTCTTTCTAAAAATTGGTTACAAAAAAAAATTTTTTAAGTTAGCCTTCAAGATGTAACTCCCATGTCCCCCTTTTAATAACAACTTTCCTTGTTGCTGCTGCTGTTATGTGCCATCGAGTGACTGTGCACAGCAGAATGAAACACTGCACTGGTCTGAACCACCCTCACAGTTGTTCCGATGCCTGAGCCCACTGATGCAGCCACTGTGTCCATCCATCCCGTAGAAGGTGTTCCTCTTTTCACTGCCCCTCCACCTTACAAAATATGATGTCCTTCAGGCATTGATCCTTCCTGACAATAGGCCCAAAACATGTCATTCTTGCCTCTAAGGAGCATTCTGGCCTTACTTCTCCCAATACAGATATGTTTGTCCTTTTAGCATTCTATGGTACTTTCAATATCCTTCTCCAGCACCACAATTTGAATGTATCTGTTTGGTATGGTCTTCTTTTCTCAATGTACAACTTTCATATGCCTGTGATGCAATGGAGAATACCATGGCTTCAGTCAGGCACACCTTAGTCCTCAAAGAAACACCCTTTCTCTTCGGTGATTTAAAGAAGTCTTGTGCAGCAGATTTACCTAATGTAAGACTGCATCCTTTGGTCTCTTGACTGCTACTTCCATGAACATTGATTTTAGAGGCAAGTAAGACAAAATTCTTGACAATTTCAAACTTTTCTCCATTTACCCTGTATTAGTCCTTGGTCTAGTTGTGGGGATTTGGGTCTTCCTTACATTGAGTTGTGATCCTTACTGAAGGTGCAGTCCTTGATCTTCACCAGCAAGGGCTTCAAGTCCTCCTCACTTTCAGCAAGCAAGGTTGTGTCATCTGCATACTGCCGATTTTTAATAAACCTTTTTCCAATCCTGATCCCACACTCTCCTTCCTATAGTCCAGTTTTTCTGATGATTTTCTAAGTATATAAATTGAACAAGTGGAGTGAGTTTAAAACCCTGATGCACACCTTTCCTAATTGTAAACCATGCAATATTTCCTTTTCTGCTCACACATCAGCCTCTTGATCCATGGACAAGTTCTGAATGAGCACAATGAAGTGTTCTGGTATTCCTGTTTTTTTCAACGTTATTCACAATTTGTTCTGGTCCACACAGTTGAATGCCTTTGCATAGTCAGTGAAACACGAGTAAACATCTTTCTGGTATTCTCTGCTTTGAGCCAAGATCCATATGATGTCAGCAATGATGTCACTGGTTCCAAGTCCTCTTCTGAATCTGGCCTGAATTTCTGGCAGTCTCCTGTCAACTTCCGGCAGTTCTGTTTCCTTATCCTCCTTTAAAGACAAAGACCATGTTCCTTAATGCTTGAATCCTATTTCTGCACCTACCTTATGGTACATAGACGTTTCTATTTCATCATTTCCATAAATGTCATCTTTCACTTTGCCTAAGCTATAAACTTTCTAAGTAATTTTAAGTACTATATTAAAAACATTTCTCATGCCAGTTTTAGCATTGTAATCAGAAATATTTGTTGAATCAAAATACCGTATAGTAAAAAATTCTAGTGTACATTATTTTTCTCCTCCCTTAGGATGTAAGTTCCTGGAGTACAAATAAAATATCACGTTTTCAAAAACTATGCCCAGTTCTTAGCAGAGTGCCTGGCATTCAGTAAATAATTGTAAATGAATCACTACATCATTAAGGCTGTCCGGTGCTCCCTGGCCACACTCTTGTCAGTTTGTTGCAGTGTGATGGCTTACATGCTGCTGCGATTTGGGAAGCTCTGGCCATGGAACTTCGAATACCAGTCCCTGGCTTTTCAAAACGAACCAGTTTCAACAGAGCTTCCACATGGAGCACAGACTATGAAAAGGGATTAGGCAGTCCACTTTGGAGGAATTACTCACTGAAAGTATCATGAATGCTGTAGAAATGTTGTCAGATACTGGAAACCTCATGAACAGCAGCAGGGCATGGTCAGAGATGGTTCCAGAAGATGAGCCCCTCCGGCCAGAAGGCACTCAAAATATGACTGGGGAAGGGCTGCCTTCTCAAAGTAGAACTGGCCACCATGAAGTCGATGGAGTTAAGCCTGTGGGAGTAACGCTTTAGGGACCTTCATTCTCTGATGGCTCGTGACTCAAAATGAGAAGAACAAGCTGAAAAACTCCATTAATCATTGGAAGTTGCAACAGACAGTGTAAGACATGAAAGAATAACCACAATAATACACAATTGATCAAGGATTCAAGAGGGTAGGAGGGGGTGGAGGGGAAAAAAGAGGAGCTGATATCAAGGGCTCAAGTAGAAAATGTTTGGGAAATGTTGATGGCAACAGATGTACAAGTGTACTTAATACAATCGAATGATAGATTGTATTTAAGATTTGTAAGAGCCCCCCCCCGCAATAAAATGATTAATAATTTTTAAAGAAATAAGAATAAAAAAATTGTAAGTTTGAATGTGTGAGTTATAATAAACCTAGGAAAAGTGAAAGTGGTAAAAATGAAATAGAATATATAAAGATCAACATTCTAGGTGTTAGTGAGCTGCAATGTACTGCTATATGCCATTTGGATTCAGAAAATAATCATAGGGTTTACTACGACAGGTGTGATAGTTTTATGATTTTATGAGTGGTGACACCTTGGACTGCTCGCTACAAGGTCAGCAGTTCAAAACGACCAGCTGCTCCTCAGTGAGAAAGATGGGGCTTTCTACTCCCATAAAGAGTTACGATCTCAGAAACTCACAGGAGTAGCCCAATCCTGCCCTATAGTGTGACTATCAGAATGAACTCGATGGCAGTGAGTCTTGGGCAAGAGAAATTCATGACTAGGGATGGAGTAAAACCTGCCAATCAAGTGGTAGCTTGATGATACTTTCTTGAGAGTGTGACCTTTTGTATGAGGGAGGGACTCTAATAACTGCCTAGCTATCTGCCACTTCACCTTCCTCCTTACTGGGACTTCACTGGGACTATCTGTCTGCCTCCAGGGGTGGCCACAGTAGACCACCTGATGCTGGAGATGCTGGCCCCTCACCATGCTTCCACCAACCTTGGGATCCACATGACCATGCACCCACTGGCCTGTGATCTTCTGCTTCCCAGTTCACCATTCTATATCACCAGCTTATAGCTACATCAAACGAAAATTAAAGTGGGGCCGGGATAAATAGAAAACTAAAGGAATATACAGAGTATTCTTGTACCCAAAAGAACTAGTAGATGTTCAGTTATGTTCAAAAGGTAGCGACATATCCTCTAAAAAGATAAAAATAAAGGGATCAAGTAGAAAGCAAATGTTTTGAGAATGATGAGGGCAACAAATGTACAAATGTGCTTGACATAATGGATGTATATATGGATTGTGATAAGAGTTGTACGAGCCCCCAATAAAATGTTTTTTTAAGATAAAAACAAACAAACTCACTGCCATCTGGTCCACGCTAGCTCATAGAGAACCCCCACCCACCCCACCCCCTTGTGTGTTTCAAAGACCATAATTGTTTATGGGAGTAGAAAGTCCAGTCTTTCTCATCGAAGCTGGTGGTGGTTTCCAACTGCCAACTATGCTGATGGCAGCCCAATGCATAGCCACCACACCACCAGGACTCAAAAGGAAGGCCCTCAAGAAGACGTGTTGACACAGCTGCAATCGTGGTTGTGGATGGTGCTGCATTGAACTGTGTTTCCTCTGTTGTGCAGAGCGTCGTCATGAGCCATAACTGATTTGACAGCATCTAGGAACAACCGTACGAGGTACACTAGGATTTCAATCCTGGTAGCTTACATGCTTAGATCTTCAGATTGTCCTCTATTTTATACTGAACCCTTCTGTTAAAAAAAAAGAGCTCCATTTCATAGAAAACTGAAATCAGTTCTGAAGCATTGTACATCAAGAGCATGAATGATTTCTATTGTGCCTCATTGCTTCCCACAGATACTCAATGTATCAGTGAGAGAATAAAGGCAAAAGCCATCAAGACTGACTATTTTCCATTGTACCCACTACTATATCCCAACTTCTAAGCCAGGGCACTTTTAAGTGTTTGTGAAACAAATAACCATTGATTAAGAATAACGTAAATCAATACCCTTTTCAACAAAGCCTCTGGTTAAGTTAGCCAAAATGTTTCTAGATCGTTTAAGGTGAGAATGCATACATATGCCCTCAAAGTCCAAAAATATAAACAGTACAGGATAATTGTAATAAACCGTCAGCCAGCTCCCTAACCAATTGAATTCAAATCTACCAGGATATGATGAATATATAAGGTTCCTGGGAACACCGTGTATTTAGTATTGGGCTGCTTACCAAAGGTTGGTTGTTCTAATTCGCCAGTTGCTCTGCAAGAGCAAGGTGAGGCAGTCAATCACTTCCACTAGGATTTACAGCCTCTGAAACTCTCTGGAGTAATTAATTCTACTCAGTCCTATAAGGTACCTACAAGTCAGAATCAGTTTGATGGGAGTGAGTTTGGTTTGGTGAGTGTCCAACCACAGAAGCCATCAACTTGCTGTAATATAATAATATACATAAAAGAAAGAAGATTGTTACTGTCAGTTATCAGAGTCAACTCTGACTCATGGCAGCCTTGGTTATAACTAAACAAAATATTGCTTAGATGATCTCCATTATCTACTATGTTTGACCCCATTATTAAGACTGTTGTATCTACCCATCTCATTAAGTGTTTTTCCTATTTTCCCTAAGCCTCAACTTTATCAAACATTACATGCTTTCCTACCAAATGTTCTTTCTGGTAACGTCTGACGTAAGTAGGATGAAGTCTTGCCGTCCTTTCTACTTAGGATCATCTCAGTTGTATTTCTTCTAAGACTGAAGTCTTCAGTATTGAGGAGTCTATAGTACACCCAATATTTTTCACCAATATTACAATTCAAATGTATCAATTTATCTTTTGTCTTCTTCTTTTAGTGCCCTGCTTTCACCTGCAAATGATGCCCTTAGTTACCAAAGAAATATTTTGCTTTTTAGAAGTCTTTTCAAAGGTCTTTTGTACAGATTTGATCAATGTTACACATCATTTGATTTCTTGACTGCTTGTCCATGGCCTTTGATTGCTTATACAGGCATAATAAGACCCTTGGAATGTCATTTTTTAAATCCACTTATTATGATGTTGACATTCTGTAACTTGCTGTTATCAAAAATAGAAGAAGCCATGAAGCAAAAGAGCTAAATAGAAAATTTCAAAGGGTAGCTCCAGAAGAAAATGTATTATAATGAAATGTTAGAACACCTGGAGTTAGAAAGACAAAAGGAACACCACCCTTCAAATATAGATCAGGCTTAATGAAATAAAGAAAAAAATCAATCTTGAAGGAGTCTACAGTCAAAATACGAAACAATGTAGCAAGCATTAAAAGAAGATGAAATGCATACACAGAATCACTGCACTGAAACAATAGTGGACATTCAACCATTTTAAGAGGAAGCAAATGACCAAACACTGATGTTACTGAATGAAGAATTCCAAGATGCACTGAAGGCATTAGGGAAAAATAAGATTCCAAGAGCTGATATAATACCAATTAAAAATTTTGAACAAGCTGGTAGAGGACTGGAAAAACTAACTCATCAATGCCAAGAAATTTGGAAGACAGTAACTTGGCCAAGAAGAATGTGGCATCATTGGAGAAACGCTTATTAGCCACCTGTGATATGCTGATGATAAAACCACTCTTGTTGAAAGTAAGGAAGACTTGATCCACTTGCTGATGAAGATCAAGAATTGCAGCCTTCAGGATGGCTTATGACCCAATGTAAAGAAGAAGAAAAAAACCCCTCACAACTGGATCAATAGGTAACATCATGATAAACAGAGAAGAGATTGAATTTGTCAAGCATTTTTGTGTTGCTTGGATCCTGTGTTAGGCAGGGTTCTTTAGAGAAGCAAAACCAGGATACTTATGGTTTTATGTGTATGTATATGGATAGGTTTATACAGCACGAAGGAATGTAACAGCTTATTCGTCCACACAGCAGTACAGAGGGCTCAGTTCAACTCACTTCCATGGAACAATTAATATACTGGAAGTCCTTGAACTCACAAGGGCTGCCAAGTCCAAGGGCAAGGAATCAGACAGCTGAGTCTTCCCTCAGGTAATGCAGGCAGAGTTCACCCACCGACAGCAAACAGCAGGACAGGTCACCAACAGTCAGCAGCTCAGGAGCTTAGCAAAGCAGGCCTTGATGGGATATAGAAAACAAGCAATGCAAGATGACAGGATCTACTAGCCTCAAACTCAAGCAATGTACACACCAGCAGTGTGATGAAGCATGTCTCAAAAGAGTCTCAAGCTCTAGGAACACAATCCACAGGATGGTTTGTCCTACTGGTAATGTAGCTCACAAGTTGAGCCAGAGAACTAGCTAAAGCAGCCTCACGCTGCTCCAGTCACAAGAGAGCAAGAGAGAGAGGGGCAGGCCCTGCAGAGCCATTTATCTCTTTGCCCTCCAATAAAACCGCAACCTGATTAATCCCACATGTTCCTATTGGCCAGATCGGCACAATAAATCAATCTATCCCAGATCCACAATCAATGCACATATAAGCAGTAGTCAAGAGATCAAAAGATATGTTGCATTAGGTAAATCTGCTGCGAAATGCCTCTTTCAATTATTGAAAGGCAAGGAAGTTACTTTGAGGACTAAGAAGCACCTGACTTAAACCATGGTATTTTTCAATCGCCTTACATCCTTGTGAAAATTGGACATTAAATAAGGAGAATTGAAGAAGAATTGATGTATTTGCATTGTGGTTCTGGTGATGAATATTGAAAGTATCAAGGCCTGTCAAAAGAACAAACATCTGTGTTGGAAGAAGGATGGCTGAAGTGCTTCTTAGAGGCAAGTATGGCAAGATGTTGTTTCATGTGCTTTGAGCATGTTGAAAAGAGAAGTCCCTACAGAAGGACATCATGTCTGGTGAAACAGAGGAGGAGTGAAAGAGAGGAAGGCCCTCAATGAGATGGGTGGACACAATGGCTGCAGTCATGGGGTCCAGCACAGGGACAATTGTGAGGAGGGCGCAGGACTAGACAGTGATTGGCTCTCTTGTGCAGAGGATGTCCACAGGCTGGAACCAACTGAGTGGCACCTAACAACAACCTGGCCAACTGACTGGAAGAGATCCATACTTGTGCCCTTTCCAAGGAAACATGACCCAATAGAATGTAAAAATTGTCAAGGAGTATAATTAATAACAAATGCATGTAAAATGTTACTGAAGACATTTTTTAAATACCTATAATAATGCATTAAAAGAGGACTACCAGAAACTCAAGTTGGATTCAGAAGAGGATATGTCACGAGCGATATCATTGTTGATCTCAAACTATCTTGGCTGAGCACAGAGAATAGCAGAAAGATGTTTATTTGTGCTTTATGGACTATGCAAACATTTGATTTTGTGACTCATAAAAAAAAACAGGGATAGCATTGAGAAGAATGAGAGTTCCAGCACACTTAACTGTATCCATGCAAAACCTACACATAGATCAAGAAGCAGTTGTTTATACAGAACAAGGGAACCGTGCATGACTTAAAATCAGGGAAGTGTGCATCAAGGTTGTATCCTTTCACTATACTTATTTATGCTGAATAAATACTTGAAAGAGCTGGATTCTATGAAGAAAAATATGGCCTCAAGATGGAGAAAGGCTCCACTCAAGTACTCCCTCAATGCAATGACACTGTTCTATTGAACTGGCATTCCATGATCCTCACCTCCCCAATACAATTGTTGAAGACAAAGTGGGTGCATAAACAAATGTGGTGAAGAAAGCTGATGGTGCCTGGCTATCAAAAGATATAGCATCTGGGGTCTTAAAGGCTTGCAGGTAAACAATCGGCCATCTAGTTCAGAAGCAACAAAGCCCACATGTAAGAAGTACACAAGCCTGTGTGATCACGAGGTGTGGAAGGGATCAGGTATCATGTATCAAAGAACAAAATATCAAATCATTGTGAATGAGGGGGAGTGTGGATTGGAGACCCAAAGCCTGTCTGTAGGCAACTGGACATCCTCTTACAGAAGGGTGTCGGGGAGAAGATGAGCCAGTCAGGGTACAGTGTAGCAACGATGAAAAATACAACTTTCCTCTAGTTCCCAAATGCTTCCCCACTTCCCCCATTATCATGATCCCAATTCTACCTTACAAATCTGGCTAAACCAGAGGATGTACACTGGTATAGATAAGAACTGGAAACATAGGGAATCCATGATGGATGATCCCTTCAGGACCAGTGGTGAGAGTGGTGATACTGGGAGGGTGGAGGGAGGGTGGGTGGAAAAGGGGAACCAATTACAAGGATCTACAAATAACCTCCTCCCTGGAGGATGAAAAACAAAAAAGTGGGTGAAGGGAGACATTGAATAGTGTAAGATACGACAAAATAATAATTTATAAATTATCAATGGTTCATGAGGGAGGGGGAGGAGGGAGGGGGGAGGGAGGGGGGAATGAGGAGCTGATGCCAGGGGCTTAAGTGAGAATGATGACGGCAACGAATGTACAAATGTGCTTTACACAATTGATGTATGTATGGATTGTGATAAGAGTTATATCAGCCCCCAATAAAATGACTTTAAAAAAAGATGGAGGAAGGATTATTAACAACCTGTGATATGCAGATGATCCCACCTTGCTTGCTGAAAGTGAGGAGGACTTGAAGTACTTGCTGGTGAAGATGAAGGGTGTTAGTCTTCAGCATGGATTACAACCCTACAAGTAGACCAATCGAAAACATTATGAGAATAAGCAGAGAAGATATTGAAGTTGCCAAGGGTTTCATTTTGCCTAGATCCAGTTAGTGTTCATGGAAACAGCAGTCAAGAAATCAAACACACTGCATTGGGAAAATCTGCTGCACAGTCTCTTTGAAGTGCTAAGAGTAAAGATATCATTTTGAGGACTAGGGTGCATTAAGCAAAGCCTCGTCTTTTTCAATCACCTCATATGCATGTGAATGTTGTACAATGAGTAAGAAAAACCGCAGAAGACTTGATGCCATTGAATTATGGTCCCACTACATTGACTGCCAAAAGAACAAACAACTCTTTCTTGGGAGAAATACAGCCGACACTCTGCACCTTAGAATCAAAATAGCAAGACTTCATCTCACATACTTTGGACATGCTACCAAGCGAGACCAGTCTCAGGAAAAGGGCATCGTGCTAGGTAAAATAGAAAGATCGTGACAGATAGAATGGACAGCTCTGCTGGCTGTGCAACAATGGGCTCTCACAAAACCAGGGTGAGGGTGGCACAGCCTGGGGCAGGGTTTCCTTTGGTTGCGCTTAAGGGCACGATGAGTCAGAGCCCACTGAACCACACACGACAACAAGATTGTGTGGTTTATGGGTCCTTTTGAAAGAATTTTTGTTTTCTTGGCATTCAGGTATAACCCATACGAATGACGTTACTGGTCTTTGATTTTCATCAGTAAGATTTTCGTGAGCCAGTATTTGTAAGTATATGGACTAGCATGGGTGACCTCGATGGTATCTGAAACACTAACGGCATAGCTTTCCGCATTACAGAAACATACAAGCCACTCCAGTACGACAAACTGACAGATGGGTGATAGAAGGAAAAATTATTTGCAAGTGCATTACTAGATAGAAAAAAAAGTAATTATTTAGAAATTCTAAGAGAATAAGGATGAATGTTCTTGGTATATACAAGTAATTTTCTACCTATAAGGTTTTTCTCTATATTTTATGCAATCTTAATTTTTCTTTATTGTTTCTTTATTGCTCTGCCCTGTGTATAGAAAAACCAAGGGTGGAAATGTGTTCCCACACAGGGTCTTCTTCCCTCTATGCATCACTTCTTCCCTAAATATGATTCAAGTCGCTTCAATGTTCCTGCAGCTCCTACAATTGATCTTATCTTCATTGCTCCTTTGGGAGGGATCAGACCTCTACCCTGAGGTGCATAGAATATTGCATTGTCTGAATTTTGATTTCTGTGTCTCTTTCTGAGTCCTACTGGGAGCGACTCTGATTCTTGTGCAGCATTGCCACACATGTAGTCACATGAGTTACCTATCTTATAACATAAGTAATAGCGATATGAAATAACCCAGTCTTCAAAGAATTGCCTTTTATACTGATCTCAGCTTCTCCCTCAAAACAGCCTTCCCCACTCATCAGTTTGATGAGAACACGTGGGTATCAATGACTATAATCACTAAACGTGTTGCAGTTCCATGTGTTACTTCTTACCCACAGCAGATTCCTTAAATGTCCATGCTAATCAATTGGCAGACTGTCAACAGGCTTAAGATGAATTTTAGAAGCTTAGTCCATCTCTTTCTCCTATGCTATCTCTATTTTGAGCACCTCTATCTCTTTCTCCTATGATCTAGCTTATCACAAAATTTTGTTAGCTGATAAAATATATTTCAATCCCCCACCCCGCCAGGCCACCTACTTTTTATGTTATAAGAATTTGTGGAGATGTGCAAACATACAACTTTTTAAAACCATAGGCAATTATATGTATATAATTTCCTAATAGTAAATGGCAATTAATTAAAAAATGAAAAGAATTATGGGCAAGTAATATGTACCCATACGCTTATAGTTTTTGACTTGGAGGTAGGAAAGAGCTACAGTGCTCCTCTGTAAGGGAACTATGATGTACCCAAGTAGGGAAAATATATTTCCTACAAGAGCAGATGTAAGTCTGTATCAGAAGCTCAGCTAGAACATGAAGTTTGCCAAATAGCTCACATGATTTTGAAAGCTAAGTGATAAAATGACATATACTTTAAAAACTTAATATTTGTTCAGATCAACTTACCCTTTCCTGTTTGCCTTCCCTTGGAGGACATTGCACATTTCAGGTTAATAGTTTGGTATCTAAATATTAGGAAATACAATGAAAACTCATAAATATTTTTTCTTTTTCATTTCTCAGCCTTCCAACAAGTGAAATAATAGGTGTGGGGTGATATTATTTTTAAGCATGGCCATATCAGAAACTGCAGAAAATCATTTCCTGAAGGATCAGTTTTGTTCCAGACGGTGGGTTGAGCTCTGGAGATATGAAACAGTATGACACAGTACTGGTCATGGTTTAGTGGGGAAGACACTGCTTTATCTGACACAATGAAAGGCACTGGGCCAGCATTGCTTCCAAAGCGCTGTAAGAACACACAGGGAGAAGCACTGATTCTTCTCAAAAGGGTGAGGAGCAATGAAATAGTTTCACTTTGGAGAGTGAGGGTCATTTTTCCACATCATATTCTAAAACAGAAAAGAAGTTAAGAAGGTGCTAATTCAGGGAAAGGGCAGTGGAGAGATGGAGAGTTTCAAAAAAGAAAAATGTGTGTTTTGGTTTTATCCAACATTCTATTCATTCATTAAAGGCCAATATGGCTGTCCTAAATCACATGGCTGGTATTTGAAAATTATTCTGTCAAACTGAAGCTTTACATCACCCAATCAAAACAAAGGACTCCTGATGGGGCAGTGGTTAAAAGTGCTCAGCTGCTAACTGAAAGGTTGATGGTTCAAATCCACCAGCTGCTCCACAGTAGAAAGATGTAGTTGTGATCTACTTTTGTAAGGATTTTCAACCTTGGAAACCCTATAGAACATCAGGCTCCTCTGTCCTTTGAGGTCACTGTGAGTTGCAGTCAATTTGACAGCAATAGAATCAATACTAAAAGAGCCAGAGAAAAATTAAATGAAATTTTGGTTTTATTTTTAAATCAACTTACTGTTGAATACATTCTCAATATAGCTGCTCTTGTAGAATGATCTTAAAAAGTACTCCAGTAATTCCAGATTACTTGTCCCAGGGAAACAGAAAACAGCATACTGCAGTGTTTCTCCTAACTCCAGAGACAGTGTTTATCTTGTTATTGTATTTTTCTTACCTCTGATAACTATTCTGACCCCTCTCATCAGAATAATCCAAGGTTTCCTATTTATTTATTTATAACTGCCAAAAATACTGTAAAGACTCCTACTCCATGCCATGGTGGATGCTCGTAATTATGGCCCCCGGGACCAGCCTCGAGTGACAAGTGGGAAAGAGCTACACTCTGGTGACTACACATGGGAAAGAGCCACGCTGTAGGATGAAGATGGACAAGAATTGGACCACCTGAACTTGTCATCTTCCCTGCCTTGGTGACTTTTCATGGCACCAAGAGGCAGAATATCAGTTGCACAATTATTAAAGTCCTCAGTTAGAGATGTTTGAGTGGGTAAGTTAAGTGTTTTGACAATCATTTCCAATAAATATCTGGAGGTATCACTTGAGCAAACAGAAAAAAGACCAATACAAAGAGATACTAAACATTATTTATATAAAATTTTGGTAATGATTATGTTAATATATGAGTATTGATGACATTTTTGAAAATGTAGAAAATAAAATAAAAAAGTAATTATACAGTTACATTGGAAAAAACTGTATGAAAAGATTGTTTTCTTAATTTAAAAAACCAAAAATACATGTCTTTATGGGATAATTCATTGAAACAATAATTTTAGTGGTGGTATTATTGCCATTCATGTGATTTTCCATAATCTATGTAGAAAAAGAACAAGGGAATACTACATGGATCAAATTAGCCACAGTGTGCCTCAGGACTGTATCCTCTCTTGATACGTACTCAGTCTGTCGGCTGAACAAAGAAGCTAGATTCTATGAAGCAGGACATATCAGGATTGAAAGAAGTCTTATTAACAACTTGAGATATGACTCAACTTCGCTTGCTGAAAATGAGGAGGATCTGAAGCATTTGCTGATGAAGATCCCAGATGGCAGACTTCAGTATGGGTTACACAACCCAGTGTAAAGAAAATCAAATGCTCGCAACTGGACCATTAGATAGCATCGGATATAAATGGAGAAAGGTTGAAGTTGCCCAGGATTTCATCTTTCTTGGATCCACAATCAATGCTCATGGAAGCAGCAGCCAAGAAAGCAAACAACACACTGGGGAGATCTGCTGCACAAGATCTCCGTAAAGTGTTCAAAAGCAAGGATGGTACTTTGAGGAATCAGATGCACCTGATCCAAGCCATAGCTTTTGTTTTGTGTTTTTTCCAAAACCATTTTATTGGGAGCTAATACGATATCATCATTATCATTCCACAGGTCAATCCCACCAAGCAATGGTGTACAATTGCTATCACAATCAGTTTCAAAAAATACTGTTTTCTTTCTTGAACTCCTTGATAACAGCTCCCTTTTACCCTGCCCCCTGCCCTACTATACCTTCTGCAAGTCCATGTTCTACTTGCTGTCCCTGTAGGTTCATATCCATCCTGGGCGTCATATACTGAAAAATAGAAAAACTTATCACAAAAATTCAAGGAGGTCACCGCCAGTGATCAAATACATTTGAGATCATCCCCAATATGAGCAAATAAGAAACAAAAATATACAGGAAATATTGAAAACCAGATCAGGCCCAACATGCATCAGAGGGAGGATCAATTGACAAAATTGTAACCATTAAGTCAGGTTTATCATTTTGATACTCGTGAGTCATCTTTCCAAGGCCCTCTGCTTGGGAACCAGTTTCACACTATCCTCTCTGACAGACTGAGCGAAATCACCAGAGGCGTATTACCGATGTAGCTCTCACAACTGTATCTTGGGCTCCCACTGGTGTCCACAGCTCTCTGCAAACCAGATTCTCACAATTTAGGCTCCGATACTATTCCATTTTCTGTTTAGAATACACGACGTACAATCCCTCGGTCACTGATGGCGGACTTCTTCCAGGTGGGCTTAGTTGACATCTCACTTACATGGCTGCTTATTTGGAAACAAGCCTTTAAGACCCCCAGATGCTATTTTATCTGATAGCTGGATACCATCTAATTTCTTCACCACAGTTTGCTGTAGCACCCATATCTTTTGTATCAAGCAGCACTGTGATGTACGTGAGAACTAATTGTTCTTAAATTGGAGCTAGGATGTAATGTGAACCCAAAACATATTCCTGGATCTATGTTTTTGTTTTTGTTTTACTGTCCCTGGCTCCCTTTCAAAACTTTTGTGTGAATTTACCATAGAGATTCTTATTGATCATCTCCTTGGGGCATAATGATCTTTTGTTATTATTTTCTTTGATAAGCCCCTGGTACTAATTTCGTAAGACCCTGTTGAAAGAGAGATATTGGGCCAATGTAGGTTAACTCCATATTGTGGTACCTAAATTACTTATTTGTATATATATATATATATCTTAATACCGCATATAGGGCATTAATGTAGCAAGACCATGATGATCCGCCTCCCGATAGTTCAACAGTCTTGGTACAGCTGTTTTCCACTTCCTCAGAAACTCTATTTTCTGACTTAAGTCCTCAGGTTACCAGTGTGTCCAAGGTAGAGGCCCGTTCTCCCATTGATTTTTCACGTCAGATCTGACTGATACAGCCTCTGGAGCACGCTGTATGCCCTGAAGGTGCAATGCCCCAGGATTCCACAGCACCCAGCCTGGGTCCCAGGGCGTGCCCAGAAGTCTGGGCCAATGTGGCCCATTTGGTGAATGCCACCAGGGACACTCCCTGAGTAGGGCCCTAGAAGCATTTTTAGTCATTCTTCCCCCCACTTAGAGGTCGGTCCTTGCATTTTTCCTACTAACAGTCATGCCTGTCTACTCCCCGGACATGTTTGCTTCCTTCCTTTCTCCTGACACGAGCACTTACATTGCCTCTTATCCATGTGAAAATGGAATAAGGGAGCCTAAAGAAGAATTGATGCATCTGAATTAGGGGGGTGGTGCTATTTAAAGTACTATGGACTGCCTCAAGAACAAAACAATTTCTCTTGAAAGAAGTATAGCCAGAGTGCTCCTGAGAGGCAAAGGTGGGAATTCTTCTAACCGACTTCAGACACCTGTCAGGAGAGACCAGTCCCTAGAGAAAGGCAGCATGCTTAACAAAGTAGAGAGGCAGTGAGTCACAAGAAGCCCTCAACAAGATGCACTGACACAGTCGTTGCAGTAATGGGCTCCCACATAAGAACGATGGTGAGGAGACACGGGACCAGGAAGTGTTTATTCTGTGGTACATAGGGGGCGCTGTAGTCGGAACTGACTTGACAGCACCTAAAACAGCATGTGTAGTCAGTCGTCTTCTAATAAAGTTAGGATCATTTGCTGTTAGGCACATACACATTTAGGATGTTTCATCATTACATAGTAACACCTTTAAGGAGTCCTGGTTGAGCGGTTACACATTGGGCTGTTACTACAAGATCAACAGTTCCAAAATACCACTCACCCCTCGGGAGAACAACAGGGCTTTCTACTCCTGTAAACAATTACAGTCCAGGAACTTACAGGGGCCGTTCTACCCTGCCATCAGCTTGATGGCTGTGAGTTTGCCTTCCATTTTGGAGTACAACTTTCTTCCTCATAATTTTCCTTCCTTGTTTTGTTTTAAATTAATAGATCCAAATCCAGCTTTCTTTGGATGAGTGATTAGCATAACATACCTTTCTGTGTACCTTCATTATGAGTTAATGTGTGTGTTTTCAGGTTCTTTTATGAAACAAAACCAGTGAGACCTATACATGATGATGTTGTTGTTAGATGTCATTTATAGAAAGGTTGTTTAGTGTAAGAAATTAACTCAGACAATTCTGGGGAACAGCAAGTTCAAAATCTGTAGGAAAGATTACAGGATGATGATTTGTGGAAGCCTGTGTCCCCAAATCCATACATAAATCAATTAGTGAAAACTAAGGTAGTTCTTGCAAAATATCTATTTGGAGGCAGAATAGCAAAAGCCCACCAAACCCACTACAATGACGTCAATTCCAGTGCACAACGACCAGCATCACCACACACGTGCGCGCGTACCAAAAAAAAATAAATCTGCCATCAAATCCATTTCTACGCTTAGTGATGCTAAGGCTAAGAAATCGTTCTGAGGCTGTAAATCATTTGAGGACAGTCTCATTTTTCTCATGGTGGTATTTGACCACCCACCTTGTGATTAGCACATACTGCTTACCTGACAGTGCAACCAGAGCACCCTCGGGAAAACTCTTTTTAAGAATATCCTATCTTCGATAGTGTCTGGGGTCTTAAAGGCTTAAAGGTAAACAAGCGGCCATCTAGCTCAGAAGCAACAAAGCCCACATGGAAGAAGCACACCAGC
>NW_022111369.1:82312696-82314841 GCF_000313985.2 Echinops telfairi | reverse complement strand
GAGGGCAACAAATGTATAGATGTGCTCTACACAATTGATCTATGTATTGTGATGAATTGTATGAGCCCCAATAAAGTGATTTTAAAAAAAGATTACAATTTTGGAAACCCTATATAGAGTCACTGAGTTGGATTTCATATATATATATTAGTAGAGGTTCAATGAATAAGAGAGAGACCCTCAAGAGATGGATTGACACAGGGCAGCAGCAATGAACTCAAACATAGGATAAATGTGAGGATGAGACAGGAGTAGGCACTGTTTCACTGTGTTGTAAATAGGATCCCTATGAGTCAAAACAGATTTGTTGGCACTTAACAACAATGAGCACTGATTATTTAGAAACAAAATCATATATTGTAAAACTTACAGAAGTTAAGAGCGTGGATTTTGCTTCCAGGAGTGACATATTATGTAATGGTATTATTTTTCCTTCCAATCAGGATAACTAGAAAAAGTTAACCAAAAATATATAATTTCTGTTCAAAAGCTTGGGCACACTAGGCATATTATTGTGAGAAGATGAAAATACAGACAGGAATGCAGTAATTGGGGTTCATATCATTAAGAAACCGAGGAGGAAATATATGCCTCATTCAAATGGCATAATTGAGGAATTTTCAGTGACAATGTAGTTTACAACATATGAGTAGGTTTAAGGGAAACCCATCAAAGCTAGCAGCAGCCAACTGTTGGAGCTCTATCCCTAAGTGGACAAGGGAAGGAAGCAGTTATGAAACATGCTGAGAGCTACAGTTCAGGGCTTCGGACTTAGCACAGTGGACAACCTGACTAATTCCGCTACTGGGTGTCTTCTCTGCCATGGGCAGAGATAAACATGGAATCATCCACTTTTCTGGGGCAGCCTGCAGTCATCTGTTGGAGGTTGATTACATTTTACCTCTTCTCTCGATGAAAGAGAAAATATCCATCCTCACAAAATAGTCCCATGGTTTGTATATGGATTTCCTTCCCTACCTGTAATGCTTCTACCAGGATTCTCATCCAAAGAGTCACAGCTTAATTTATCCATCATCATGGCATCCTATAAAGCACCACTGCTGATAAAGACAAGCTTTTCACAGGAAAGAAAATTAAGCAATTGAATCACCTTTATGAAATTCACTTTTCTTATGACATATTCCATAAGCCAGAAGTTATTGATCTAAATGAAAGTTAGGATGACTCGTTGAAGACTCAGTAGCAGTACTAGTTGGGGACCACACTCCACAAGGGTAGGGCTCTATATTGTAGAATAGAGTATGTGCTTTGAATTACAGAAAATTGTATAATGCTCTCTTACCAGAGCAAGACTACATGGATCTAGGTATTCAGGGGTAAAATTAGAATAATTTCTTATAATAATATAGCTAATAACTCACTTGCAGAATTTCTAATTCCTTTGTGCACAAATATAAACTATGCTCATTTGGAAGTCTTAGTCCCCGAAGAAGAAAACATTCCACCAGGAAGCACAATAATGCCACAGTAATAGTAATAATAATAAATTCTTTCAATATTCCACTTGAAGCTTGAATTTTTTGTTTCATATAAGCTGTCAAGAATGTTGTCTCACTTGCATACACAGTCAAAGCTCATGGAAGCTGCAGTCAAGAGAGTAAAAGGCAGGTTGTATTGGGTAAATCTGCTGCAAAAGACCTCTTTAGAGTATTGAAAAGCAAGGATGTTACTTTGAGGACTAAGATGTACCTGACCCAAGACATCGAATTTTCAATTGTCTCCTATGCACGTGAAAGTTCGATACTGAATTTGGAAGTCTGAAGGAGAATCAATGCATTTGAATTGTGGTGCTGAAGGAGAATAGCAAAAGTAAAACGGACTGCTAAAGGACAAGCCCATCTATCTTGAAAGAAGTATGGTCAGAGTGCTCCTTAAAGGCAATGATGGAAAGGCTTTGTCTTACATACTTTGGACATGTTGTCAGGAGGGACCAATCCCTGGAGAAGAACATCATGATACTTGATAAAGTAGAGGGGCAGCCAAAACAAGGAAAGTCCTCAACAGGATGGATTGGCACAGTGGCTACAGCAGTGAGCTCAAACATAAGAACAATTGTGACGTTGCTGCAGGACCAGGTGATGTTTCATTGTGTTGTGCATAGGGGCACTGTGGGCCTGAACCAGC
>NW_022111369.1:82301709-82310528 GCF_000313985.2 Echinops telfairi | reverse complement strand
GGGCAGGCTGTCCATGTAGTTGGGATTGGGACTGGCCCCTCAGAACTCTGTTGGTGTCTTATTTCTCCATCACAGTAATGCAAATGCATTGATTCTTCTTCAGTCTTTCTTATTTCTTGTTCAGCTTTCACATACATATGAAGCAATTGAGAATACCAAGGCTTGGGTCAGGCTCGCCTTAGTTCTTCAATGATAGTTTTCCCTTTTAACACTTTTGCAAAGGGTAGGGTATGGCTCCTTACTAAAAATATTCTAGTGATTGTTACACTTAACTGTGAAAACTCTAAAATTTGTATGATTCAGTGGTTTTTAGTGGCTGAATAATATTCCATTGTATGAGTACACCACATAAGAGTAGGATATATAACCATTGATGAATATTTGGGTAGTTTTCACTTTTGTGATATTATGGATAATGATTAATGAGCTAGTGTGTAAGTTTTTGTATAATATATTTTTCATTATTTTAGGTACACAGTAGTTGAATGGTAGTCATTGTTTTCCTCATCATCTACACTATTTGTATTCAAACCAGTAATATATGAGAGTTCCAATTTCTTCACACTCCAGGCAATATTTGTTATTGTTATTATTATTGTCAGCATCTCAGTATGAAGGGGTTTCTCATTGTGATTTTGATTTGCATGTTCCTAATGACTAAAGATTTGAGCAATTTGTTGTCCTTATTGGCTATATGTCTATGCCTATGCCTGTGTGAGTGTGAGTGTGTGTGTGTGTGTGTACACAAAGGAGCTTCAAAGAGTTCATGGGGGGGGAAATGGAATGCAAAGAAATTGCAATTGTCCTATAAACTTTTTGAAGCTCCCTCCTACATATAATAAGGTATATCCAAAAACACCAATCCTAGAATTTTCATTGATATATGCATGGGTTTATTCAAAACAAAACATGTTTACACATGTTTCTATGATCAATAGATGGCACCAGACAAGTTCCCTGAGTAGCACACCTGTCTTCATCCCAATGGGGGAGGGCGGCCTTCAAATAAAGTCCAGTTAAAACAGTGGATTCATAGAGGATCTGCTGGATCAGGTAAACTCAGTGTGCAGAGATCAGCGTAGAGGAAGACTGGGTTTGGTTTTTTTTGGATATTCCAAAAGGGGAATCTGGATAGACTTTCTGGACCAATACAAGGGAATTATGGGAGCCTATTGTGAAGAAGTTGTAAGAAAAGTGCAAGCTGCCTTGGTGATTTTTAAAAAGCCAAGGAAGTTGCACCTAGTAGTTTTTTCTATCACAGAATACTATAGGCTGGCCTACAAGAATTTTGTTGAGAAAAGTTACCTCATATATCCTACAGCCCTAATCTCGTCCCTTCAGACTTCTTTTTGCCCCCCAGAAACAAATAACTTTCATTTAATTTATTTATTTTAGCAAAGAGTATTTCAAAGGAATATAATTTTAGTTTCTCAAGAGTACCAGAACTATGATTTTGACATGTAAAGAAACAGTGAAGAGTTTTGCATGGAAGAGTTAGAGAAACGGAACACTGCCTCATAACTGTACTAACCTAGATGGAGGATATGTACAGGGTGAACAGACTCACATTTTGATATTGTCGTTTAGGAAAGACTTCTATATTTTAGAGAAATACTTTTTACATATGTATCCTTGTTGACTTCTTTGGGGGAAAATCTGTGCAAACTTCTTGTTCACTTTTATATTGGATTCTTTGTCATTTTATTATGAAATTGGAAAGTTTCTGTACATATACTGGGTACTAGACCTATTTTCACCCTTCTTGTGCATAGTTCTTTGGTTTCCGTGAGGTATAAAGTTGTTAATTTTCAGGAATCCCAATCTGCCTATTTCACAGGGGTTGGTTGGGTTTTAAGTGTTAGGACTTGGCAGAAGTCACTGCCTAATCAAGATCATGCAAACTAGCTTTAAGACAAAAGCCATCTCTTAAAATAGAGACATGTCATCATTTAAAAATCAATTCACCAGACAGATTTTACAATTTTGACTTCGGTAACTAATAAGGTCTCTCTCAGTAGCTACTAAAGCAATCACGAGAAAATTCAGAAAGACTATAGTAGATTTTAATAACAAAACTGACCAACCTAATCTAAGTGGTATATAGAGAGCTCTGAGTTCAACATCTGAAAGATACGCATCTTTTTCGAGCACACAGGGAAGTTGCTCCATTTTGTTTTGCTTTTTCATTTATAAATTGCTTGGGCAGAAAATAAAACTCAACACATTTAAAGGGTTCGAAATACAGAGTCTGTTGATTACAAGATTAATATACCATCGTCAAACCTATGCGGAAATCCATATGTAAACGTTTGTTGTGGATTGAATTATTTTCCAAAAGGATATGTTGTACCAGCCAACATGACCTTGGCACTTTGACGTTTTTAGACGCAAACATGAGGTCATGCTGGAGTAAGGTAGGTCTGAACCCAGTCTGAGAGGTGTTCTGGTGAAAGGAAAGGAGGGATGGAGAAAAGAACAGACAGTCATGTATTTACAAGACAAAACGTATTTACAAGACAAGAGAAAGCTGAAGTTTCCACAAACTGGAAAAGACGAATGGTCTTCTAGAAACTTTAGAAGGAGCATGGCCCAGCGGACACAAATTTGGACTTCTAGTTTCATTTTCTGTGACATAGTACATTTCTGCTCTTATAAAGCACCTTTATATTGTGATGGTATATTAAGCCAGCCCTGAGAAGCTAATAAAATATCCAGGTTGTATGCTACAACGGTGTATAAATAGCATTAGAACCAGGATGTGGGAACAGATGATGCACTTGTGTTCCCAAGTCTGCCTTTAGTGACATCTCCTTGGTAGTTGACATTTCACCGTGGTGGGATTGTTTACAGGAAGAGAAAACAGAAAGTTACACAAATCGGGCCTTTGGGGATTTACTTCTTTTATTTTTTTATTTTTTAACATTTTATTAGGGGCTCATACAACTGTTATCCCAATCCTTCTTTTATTTTTTTAAACAATTGGTTGTTAAACGTTTATGAGTACCACTGCATCCATCCAGTCTGACTCATGTCCATCTGGGTGGTGGTGTAATGGATTCACATCTCAATCCAGGTTTCCCCTGCCCCCCAAAAGCCCAGTGTTACTACGAAACCTTTCACCAACATAAATGGCTCCAAGGAAAGAAGCAATTCTATTCCCTCATGCAGAAATGCATTTCTGAGAGCTTGCAGATCCCCAAATAAGTTTCAAAATTATAGCAAATAACACAGAAAACCCAAAGTAACACTAACACATAGTAAAAGCAGAAATGATAGGCAAAATACCCTTCCAGCCCTCTAAGCCTTTTCTGCTACTGCGGGGCACAGCGTGCTACAGGCTGCACAAAATAAATCAAGATGAAGCTCAGACGCTGACAGACGCTGTTTAAAGCAGAGGCGACATCGTCTGAGATGCAGAGAGCGGTTCTCAGGGAAAGAGCTTGAGGAAGTCGCTCTCACCACTCAGGCACGCATCGCTTCTCAGAGGCTTGCTGCAAAACAAGCGCTGCAGCGATGTTTTGCTTTTCTCAGATTTCTTTGGGTTAGTGCAAACAAACGCGAATGTCGCTATTTTGTAAAATCAACCTTAGAACAGTGGGAGAGACCCTTAGGTCCCAAAACCAACCTGTTATCTGCCCCTTAGGAGTTAACGCACCCTGGGCCTCTTTTCCAGGTACTGGCATGACCCAACTACTCCTCACACTAACTAATGTCCCGAGAAGAGGGACGCCCCTTCCCCACTCACATCTGTAATCCATCACCAAGCCCCCTATAGCTTATCTTTACAATGGGTTTCAAATCTGTCACCATTTCTTTCCTCCAGCTGCTTCTGTAACTGATATATTCTATGAGTTCAGCAAGGGCTTCTGGGATGCTATTGGAAATACTTAAAAATCAGTTTTTAAATCCGTAGGATTTAGACCCAACCACTCGGACCGTGGTCCTGGGGCCACACAGGTTGCTGGACGAGGAGCAGACTGGTAGTTCTTCAGAAGGCACCAGGTAGCAGCGAGGAGGGACTGTGGTCAGGGGGCTCCAGGGAAGTCAGGAGCTCAGAGAAGCAGCTATATACATCTGACAGGATGGAGTGTCAGCCTTTCAACAATTGAGAAGCTGTACCAGTGTGGACCAGCTGAATATTTGTACTGACCAGAGGATGTGTACTGTGGAAGTAGTCAGGATACATTTTAATCATTGTATTGGGGACTCTTACAGCTCTTATCACAATCCATACATCCATCCATTGTGTCAAGCACGTTTGTATATTTGTTGTCATCATCATTTTCAAAACATTTGCTTTCTACTTGAGCCCTGGGTATCACCTCATTTCCCCCCCTTCCCCACCCTCCCTCCCTCATGAACACTTGATAATTTATATTTTTTTTTTTCATGTCTTATACTAACCTCTGTCTCCCTTCATCTATTTTTCTGTTTTCCATCCCCCCTGGAAGGGGGTTCTATGTTGATCATTGCGATTGGTTTCCCCTTTCTTCCCCACACCTTACCCTTACCCTCCTGGTATCGCTACTCTCATGATTGGTCCTGAGGATTTTATCTGCCCTGGATTCCCTGTGTTTCCAGCTCTTATCTGTAGCAGTGTGCATGCTCTGGTCTAGTTGGGTTTGTAAGGTAGAATTGAGGTCATGATAGTGTGTTGGGGGGTGGGGTGGGAGGGAAAGCGTTAAAGAACTAGAGGAAATTTGTGTGTTTTGTTGGTGCTATACTGCACCTGACTGGCTCATCTCTTCCTTGTGGCCCTTCTGTGAGGGGATGTCCAATTGTTAGACAGGATACTTTGAACAATAAACCAATTGCTGCCAAGTTGGTTCCAACTCAAGGCAACCCCAGTGTGTCAGAGCTCCATCAAGGTTTGGCAATAGTTAGGTTTTGTGTCAACTTGGCTAGGCCAGTGTTTTTAGTGGTGTGGCAGTTAACACCCAGTAATCCCCCATGGCCTGGCTTATCACAATGTAATGGCCTCCATAATGGATCAGCTACAACTAGCCAATCAGTTTTAAGAATATCAGGGTGGGTGGCATACCACACTGTTACTTAGGTTATAGCCCTGATGCAATTGAAAAGAAGTGGCCTCATGGAGTTCAGGACAGATAAAACCCTCAGGAACAGTAGTTGGAGTAGCGATATCATGAGGGAAGAGGGATGGTGGGGGTGGGGCTGGAAGGGGGAGAAAGGGGGAACCCATCACAAGGTTGGATATACAGCCTCACCCCCACCCCGGGGGATGAATGACAGAAATGTGGGTGAAGGGAGACAACGGACAATGGAAGACATGAAATAATAGTAACATGTAATTGATCAAGGATTCACGAGGATGGGAGGGTGGGAGGGTTGGGGAGGGAGGAAGTAAAAAGAAGAACTGATACCAAGGACTCAAGTAGAAAGAAATTTTTGGAAATGTTGATGGCAATATCTGTACAAGTGTGCTGTATACTATTGAATGATGGATTGTCATAATATTTGTAAGAGCCCCTCCCCAGTAAAATTATTAAAAAATAAGAAAGAAAGAAAAGAAGTGTCCTCAGGTACATGGGCAGCTTTTTGTGTAAGCAGACATTGGGGAAAGGCTTGTTTCCTTTTTTTCAAGGTCTGGGTTCTGCATCTGGGCCCTCACACTAGGCTTCCTTGAACGTGAGCCCCCGATAAGGCCTGCTGCATTGACTGAGGATCCTGGAAGGAATCAGAGGCCTGCCATCTGACCTGCCAACCTTGGATTCATTCAACGCTGCAGCAGCCAATGAACTGATAACTTTGGAGTCATCTGCCTGTGGTCCTCTTGCTGGTCTGAGGTTCTTCAGCCCCGATAGCTACTGTGTCAAGAGTAGCCTTGACAGTTAAGCCTCCAGCTTAACCCACAGGCTTGGAACCTGCCTAGACTGGGACTCACCCACTTCTATAGTTGTGTGGGTCATTTTTTGGATATAAACACACAGAGAGAAGCATCACTGATCTTGCTTCTCTAAAGAACCCAGCCTAAGGCATATTCAGTGGCTGATTGTCAGCAGGTGAATGGGCCATTTTTCTGAGTCACCTCTGTGTGGACTTTATGTATTCACCACTCGCACCACACTGAGCCCCCCAAAATAGTCTAAAGAAGTGTGTGAGTGTGTGTGTATTTTGAAATATACTAAGAAAGCCGTGCATCTAGAATGTTGGATATCAAATATTAGTTTGACAAAATTAGTTTAATAATAGGAGTTTGAAAACCATGGACATGTAATATAGCAAGAGCTCCGTATAGGATTGCCTATCCTCCGCTTTCTCCTCATTCCAAATTACCTCATTCAGTGCTGTCAACTTCTTTTTACAAACATATATTTGATCCTTCCTACTCCATAACTTGAATTGCTTAACACCGCCCCCAATTGCATGTTGAGTAAAGCCTAATGCAAAGTTCCCAGTGACCTTGCGCATATGGTGTCCCATAATGACTTTCAGGATTGCACCAGAAACTCTTCATTTTTAGTCACACCCTTATCTGTGTTCAGATAGTCTCCAGCCAGCAAATGCCAATTTATCACTCAAGCCTCAGTGCAAATGTCACTTCTGCTGTGACGCTTTGCTCAACATTTTAAACCAAATGGCACCTTCCTCTTTCTTCTGTCACACTTTGTTCATTTCACCACTTCGAAGAGCCAGCACACTGACCTGAGACTCTCTTTCCTGATGACTGCCTTTGTTGTTGGGCAATTTAATGCTCATAAATAGTCTTCTCCCCCCAAATGAGCAAGAAGGTTTAGAATTCTATATCAATCAAGGTACCATCTAAGCTTCTACAGCTAAAAAGAATTCAAAACACACAGGTTAAGCAAGATAGACATTTCTTTCCTTCTCAGTTAATAGCCTAGGCATGGCTGGTCAAGTTCTATCCGGGAAAGTAGCTCCATCATCCTGAACAAGCACACTTTCTACTGTTTCCAAGGCGATGGCCTCGCTTACATCATCCTGTCTGCATTCAGCCAGCAGAAGAGAGGCATGGAGAAATGGAAGCATGCATCTTCATTTATAGACTATTTGGGGAATGTTGCACATATCACATTCGCTCACATCTCATTACATACAGCACTAACTAACCCCCATACAGCACTAACTAACCCCCATACAGCACTAACTAACCCCCATACAGCACTAACTAACCGCGATAGGGAGTCAGTTCCTGGGTGGTGCAAAGGGTTAATGCACGCAACAGCTAACTGAAAGATTGGAGATTATATTTTACCCCAAAGCATCTCAAAAGAAAGATCTGACAGTCTCCTTTGGAAAAATCAGCCACTGAAACCCCTGTGGAGCAGAGTTCTGCTTTCACACACGTGAGGTGTTCCAACGGACTGAACAGAAACCAGTGACAAAGGTGGTAACAAGAGATGCTCAGGAACGTCTGCTTGCACCACTCATCCTGGTGCCCAAACAAAAGCTGAGCGGCACAATGACTTAAAGGAAAATAGAAGAAATAGATACTGGACGTAAACTATCTGCCCAGGCCTGAAATGGAAAGCCGAAATTGCTGCTACACCACTATGTGTCATGCATGAAGATAAAGGTTTATGGGGAGACTGGTTTATGGGAGTGACTGGTCACAGGGCGGTTTCTGGTTACTTTAGTAGTTTAGGCATTTACTGTTTCCTTTACTACCAAAATTATTGCTGCAGCCTATCCTATGAAAGCATATATATATAAATATTGCACATATATATATAATCACAATATATCAGCCTAACTACAAATACTACTTTTTTATGGGGCCACTAATATCTGAATCTCCTGTGTCTGTCCCTTTTTTTATATAGATGGGAAAGTAAATGAACTCAACCTTATTCTCTACTCCAGCAGTACGAAACTCCCTTCCTACGGATTAGCAAGCAGTTCCTCTTCCAAAAGTAGAGTTGTCGTATCCCTTTTTAAAATTGTACATATGGCTCTAGAATTATCTACAAGTACTTACCTTAAAATGTTCAAGTGACTCATAACTTTTGAAACTTGTCTATGGCTCAGAAACCACTGTCATGAACCTGAGCAGGGAAGGGTTGCAATCAAAGGAGATCTTCAATTCGCAAAGCACCAATTAGATTGCTCAAACTGTGTTCTCCTGGGCACTATAGTAAAATCTATCAACCTTTCCATCTGGCCTCGAATTAATAAACATTTGCCTTCTCTGCACTGAACAGGGCGGCAGAGGCACTCGGGTAAAGGAATCATAATGAGCTATGATGTTGAACTGTAGGTGTTTAGCTTGAAGCAATACACATTTGATTTGTCAGAAGCAAAAGACACTTTCGTTTATCCTACAGGGGGCTCTCTGTTCTGGACTGCTGAGTATGAATTACTTCTAGAGGCCAGCACATCCCACAGCAAGCATTTGGATATGATTGAGCGCTGACATGGTGCATTAGCCTACATTAAACAATTTCTCCAGAGTAATATTAAATTTAAATGAATAGCCCAGTGGTTCTGAACCTTCCTAATGCTGCGACCCTTTCATTCAGTTCCTCATGTGGTGGTGACCCCCAGCCATAAAATTATTTTCGTTGCTGCTTCATCACAGTCATGTTGCTACTGTTATAAATCGTCATGTAAATATCTGATATGAAGGATGTATTTTCATTGTGACAAATTGAATATAATTAAAGCATAGTGATTAATCACAAAAACAACATGTAATTATAGATTATGAAATATTTCTTTCTAAAGACAAATAAATGAAATTTTGTCTTGAAGCATAGTGTAGCATGAGTAACAGTCTTCACACCGGGTACTCATATGTGGGCGTATCTGCATGTGGGCGGACCCACCTGGAGACTGAC
>NW_022111369.1:82284005-82300915 GCF_000313985.2 Echinops telfairi | reverse complement strand
CCCCTAATAAAATGTTTTTTAAAAAAAACAACTCTCCAGGAAGAACATTAAAAAGGATTGTTTTGATAATAAAAAGGATTGTTTTGAATAATCCACACTTCACAACGAAGTCTACTGAGAAAATAGACATCATAAAAACAGAAGTGAGCACTGATACATCTCCCACTCCTTATTAGTTCTCTGTGTCCCAGAAGTCTTGTGAGATGGTGTCAGCTGTGCAGACAAGAAAACTGAGGTCCTGAGGGGAGGGAGCGATTGAGCCACCCAATGTCAAGGCTAGAAGAAAAGCTTTGTAGGCTGACATCAAAGATCATTGCAATACAAAACACTGCACAGTAGTGACTCCAACCCCATCATAGGGTGTTTTTTTCCTTCTCTACATTTTCTCACTTGCTTGTTACACTCGCTGAATGTTAACAGAATCTCAATAGCATACTATATATAGAATAGCACACTTTATTAGCTGATACTCCCGCAGTTTGAACCATTAACCCTTTAGTATGCCAGCACTTTCCGCATTGAGTCCACATGAAAACCTAGTATTCTGACTCATGGCTCAATGCAATTCTATTTACTAACTCCCAAAGACTTTTTGAAATCACTTTACTGGAGTTACAATGATGAGAAAACAAGTTACACAGAAGGGCCTGCTGAGAGGGCAGCTGGAAAGTGTCCTGAGCAATTACAGATCAGCAGCATTTCCTTCTATTTCATCTTTAGAATCACAGCTGACTCAGAGTTCGGAGGAGAAAAAGCAGAGCGCTTATAGGAAATAAGTAAGTGAATGAGGTCTCCGTGTTCCACTGTGTCTTGTAGAGCTTACAGTGATCACATCTGCTTCCATGTGCATTACCAATAAATCTCTTTCTGAACCATTATCATGTAGAAAACATAAGGGAATATACTATTTCCTACACTAGAACAGGAGGATTTTGCTATTAGAAAATTTGTTTTGATCAAATGATGCTCTAACATCCTTGCCTGATCATTCTTTCAAGAATAGCAGTGTCCTTTACTTCTTCGACTGCTCAGGAGGATCTCTGATGGGGTAGACATTAGTGCTGCTTACCACGTGCCCGGTCTTCCTCATGCCACATGATTGGTGTTTCTTCCCCATATTCTTGGGATGAGGGAGCCCTGGAGGCCCTGTGGGTTAGAACTTTGCCTTTAGCCACAAAGTCAGTCGTCCAAACCCACCAGCTGCTCCTCTTGGGAAAGAGGAGGTGGTCAGCTCCATGTAGTGACTCCATATTGTACACAAGTGGATGGTGGTGAGTTTGTTTTATTTTGGAGTATATTCTTAAGGTTAGGCCTAGTCATGTGATTTGCTTTGGTCAATAAAATGTGTGCATACATTAACTGTGTCACTTCTGGCCAGAGTATTTAATTGCACACTTTTCTCTGGCATGGAACATGGAAGAATGGGTTGATATGAAACTGTCATAAAATGTCAGCATCCTGAAATGCTGAGCTAACAAGATAAGCCATCAGCCATCCTAGAAAGTCACCTGAAATCATAGCAGGTCTAGCATGAACTAAAATTAAATCTATTCTGTATATTAAGACAAAATCCTAAGCCCATGGCCAGTGAGTAATCTTGAATTTGTAACAACTACATGTGTTACAGAGCATGGCTGTTTCCCAGAGTTCTCTTGGCTGTAATCTTTGCAGAAGCAAATTGCCACATTTTTCTTTTGCAGTGCCAATGGGCAGGTGGCAACTGTGCCAGCCTCAGTGTTAACAATGGAGCACAAACCATTTGTGCCACTGAGGTTGTTCATTTCACACAGCACAAGCTATCCTATTCTATTGCAACATGTTGTAGCAGTTGTATTTGCATTTGACTAAAAGGAACAAAAACAACAGCCAAAATGAATAACTCTCCAGTATAAGAGCTTAGAGAAGTAAGAAGTCTACTTGCCTCACATCACACAAAAGGTCCAAGGCAGGCAAATAAGGGATGGTAGAATACCTCCCAAATCCAGTCTTCTTCCATCTTCATCAGTACTTTCCCTTTCTGTGTTGTGGTATCAGTCCTCATGGTACCATAGGGCGACTCCTCCTTTAGGCATCATGCCAATGCTCCACACCAGAAGAAGGATTGAGGCGCTATCTTGTACTTTGAGAAAGAAACCCTTCACAGACATCGTTGTATCCAATTTATTGTCTAGGAATGTTACAGCCAGCATTATCTGCATGGAGGTCTGGGGGCGCTGTTTCGGCTTCCTACTCTCTAAAGTCAAGGAAGATAGGAGAAAGTTTGGGTGTTAGTCAGTCTATAGTTAGAAATAAGTAGGCAGTACAGAAAGGATGGGAGAAGGTCCGGAACCTTGTCCTCAAAGGTTGAACAGGGTCTTCGCAGGAGGTAAGTGAGGAGAAGATGTCTCTCCAATCAGGGGAAACAACCCTCCACAGTAAGAATGTCAGAACTTGAAAGTACCCCAAGCTTTGTATATTTTGTTAATCCCAAGTTTATAAAGTGTTTCAAATACTGCCTTAAATTCATGAGGCAGTTATGTACACCTATGACCACTAGCCTGGGAGGAAGACAGGGTTTTCTAGGTTGATAAAGAGCTGCAGTCTCAGAAACCCACAGGGGCAGTTCTATCCTGTCTTATAGGGTCACAGTGAGTCAGCATCAATGACACTCTCAGTGTCATCAGCAGAGTCCCTGCAAGCAGGAAAGTGAATGGGGTAGAAAGAGGGGACATTCCCAAATTCCTCTCGTATAAGAAGACTGCTCCCTCAAGGAGGCATCATTAGGCTGTGACCTGACTGATTGTTGGATTCCATGGCAGTGAAAGTTGTCTTTTATTATTATTATCACTAAAATTTTTCCCCTAAGAATTATACTGTGTAATAGTAAATAGAGATAGCTAGGATGTGAGAATAGAGACAACTATAAGAGCCAGTGAACTCAAAAGTCGGCCTCTCTCAAATGAGCATCTGTGATTAGGAAGGTAAGTATGCTGTTGATGTTTGGTGCTCTCATAAAATAAAATGTTAAATCACAGGTGTTTCCAACAGTGACTGTGGAAGACTTTTGTGAGAGTATATGCTGGAACTGAAATAATGAGATTCAGTGGTTCCAGTAGCAAAGATCCCTCCAGTAAAGTACCTCCAGTTAAAAATGATTCCCTCCAGCAGCTAACCTCAGCGATCTGACTTGCCTCCACACTGTTATCTCCCCAATACTAGTCACTGGAACATCAAAAGAAAACTACATCCTACATCCTATCAGATGTGCCCAGTCTTCCAGCTATAGACAATTAAATCATGAATGGATAAAATGGCAATTTCATCTAAGACATCATTCCCACTCACCTGTCCACATTTGCACTAGATAGGTGGTCTTGGATACAGACCTTTTCAGATGAGTCAAACCCTTTAGTAATATGAGTGGTTTTTAATTTTTTGGCTTTTCTATTTTTTTTAGGTATATGAAAACAAGTTTTTTCTTGCTCTTGGTACATGTGCCAACTGCATCATAAACATAGATTTGGTTTTGCTTGAATAATTTCATAAATAATAGAATAGATTATGACTGTTAAGATAAAATGGCAGAATGTCATTGCTATAAATTAAATTGAGTCTTACAAAAAAGATTTAACTGTGACCTTGTGTCGAAATAGGGTCCTTAAAGTCTTCCAGAGGTAGGATGGGTCCTAAGCCAGTAAGAGTGTGTCCGTATGTGTTAGGTCAGGTTGTCTTGAGAAAAAAATCCAGGAACACTCACCGATACATAAGAAAGCCCTTCATATCCAGAAATAATTATACATCCAGAAGGAATCTCAGCCGAGTCCAGTTCAAGTCCAGTCCAATGCTCATCCATAAACTTCTCTTCAGACTCATGCTGTCGTGCATGCCTCTTAAACAGAATGGTGAACTGGGAAGTAGGAAGATCACAGGCTGGTGGGTGTAGAGTCATGTGGATCCAATGCTTGTGTAAACATAGCACGATGTCCATAGCTCTCAGTGTCATCAGCAGAGTCCCCGCAAGCAGGAAAGTGAATGGGGTAGAAAGAAGGGAAATTCCCAAATTCCCCTCGTATAAGAAGACTGCTCCCTCAAGGAGGCATCATCATGCTGTGACCTGACTGACTGTTGGATTCCACCCCATTCATAATAATTCAAGTAGACATAAAATCATCCAACTACAATGCCTTAGTTAAAAAGAAGAGATAGAGAAGATAGCTGTGTGACAACAAAGACAGCGATCAGAAGGATATTTACCAACCAACACAAACATTGCTGGAAACCACCAGAAGCTAGGAAGAGACAGCTGTGGATCCTCCCCTAGAGCCTGGAGAGATCACATGACTGCTGATACATTGGTTTCATCCTGAATGGGGATGAGTAGCCTCCAAAACTGTGAGGCAATAAAACTCTGTTCTTTTAAGTCACCTAATTTGCTAAACTTTATTATGTTAGCTATGTAAAACAAATACAGTCATTTATCCCCCAAACTTGTAATGCTGAAATATCTTCCAGAAATTACATATAGACAAAGCAAATGTAGGTTTATATAACTGCAGCAGCAGCAACAGCGCTTATTAAGGGCCAGGCGTTGTTCTAAGTGCTTTGCTCATTGATCTTCCCAACAACTCCAAGGGTGTTCCATTAAAGCCGGCATTAATCATACCCAAACCACGTGTCTGAGAATAAGGAAATTTTGAATTTCCCAAAGATAAATTAGAAACAAGTAATAGATACTTGGGTGACTACCAAAGTGGCCGCCACACTCATTGAATGAGTCAAAAATAGTACCGAGACTGAGCCCACATATTCTGTCTCAAACTAATGAGCTCTCCCCCTACAACCTGCTTCCCAGAATGAAAGCATATATAATGAGCTGTTACTAATACACTGTTTATTGCCATTCATACAACTGATATTTTATTCATTCAACAACTTCTACTCAGCAGAAGGTTTGCTTCCTTTATGTATATTAGGAAACTCTATCTCAAAGATAATTGCTTACTAAAGTTAACCCAAGTGATAGAGATGCACTTAGGGCACATTCTGCAATTTGCTGTAAGTTTCCCCTCCATGCAGTTCTTACCCTGTTTCCCCAAAAATAAGACAGTGTCTTATATTAATTTCTGCTCCCAAAGATGCTCTAGGTCTTATTTTCAGGGGATGTCTTATTATTCCCTGAAGAAGAATACGGTACACATTTATTGTTTATTGTTTTATTAAAAGAGACCTCACACTTCCTGTCTGCTCCGGCTGCACTGTGGCCAACAGTGAGATGCACGGTGGCGCCCGCCTCTACGGTCCAGAGTCCAGATTATGGTAGCTTCAGGGGAGGTCTTATTTTCATGGGTGCCTTATATTTCAGCAAGAGGCAAAACTGTAAGTGGTCTTATTTTGGGGGGATGTCTTACATTCAGGGAAATAGGGTAGATGCAAATCAACTTCCAACTTCCAGGTTCTTGGAACATAGTGCTTATATATGTAGGTTGACTTTTGCTTTTGATGCTGCCCAACAATGTGCAAATTGAGACCATCATATAATTGATGTTTTCATATTTTCTTAGCTGTATAAGGCATGTCTTGGCTCTGCAGACATAGTTCTGTCATAGTTTATGAATATTGCTGAACTTTGTCCCCTGTGTCTGACCCTGATTATTTTCTTAAACAAGAGTCAATCATTTAAGTTTTTAAGATGTATAAGGGAATATATCATGTAATTTAGTCTAAAAAAGTTTTGAATATACCAATAGTACCCCTATCTAAACAATATTCTATATCAGTGGCTACTTTAACTATACTATTATTAGTGGTATTATTGTTTTTATTTATATATATTATTAGTGGTTACATATTCAGCTACTAACCGCAAGGTCAGCATTTAAAAACCACCAGCTGTTCCTTAGGAGAAAGATGAGGCTTCCTATTCCTGTAAAGAGTTTCTAGTCCTCTGTAATCCATTCTTCTGGGGAGGGGGTCAACGTAGCTCAGCTTGGGGCCAGTCCCCCAGTCCTCTCTGTTAATATGCTGCTCCATGCTGGAATGTTGCCCACCAGGCTTGGCGCACCTGAATGAGGTTTGGTCTCTCTCTCCCTTTCCTGTAGAAACATAAACAAAACCCTCCCCATGGAGAGATTAGTGGCCTGTTCCCTCACTACCATCATCTTTCTTATTTTTATTTTAATTTGCCCCTCCTTTTCAGTTCGATGCAATATGCATTCCTGGGCTGGGTCTGACTCCTGCCAGAGTGTCTGGATCTCTATATTTCAGAGGGCAGCACTGAAGACCTAGGCTGGGGAGAGTGACCAGCCTATCCTGACCACACAGGAACAAACTAAGAAGGTAAGACACAGAGAGAGAGAGAGTGGACCTCATCCTGGTCCACCAATCCTCGAGGATGACATTCATGCTCACAGCAGTCAATGCACAGAGAGGACTGTAGGGCAAGCCCCAACATCACGCATGACATCCCCTCACTGGCCCACAGTACCACAGGGGACAGCACAGGAGACACAGTGCTGGAAGTGTATCTGGTCTGATGCCCCCTCATCCCACGTGCGCGTGCACACACACACAACTGGGTGAATTATGAAGGGAGCACAAGAGAGCAACAAGAGGAGCAAAGTCACCATCAGCTTTCTTCACCACATTTGCTTATGCACCCTTTTTGTTTCAGCGCTCATGTAGGGAAGGTAAGTATATTATATATATTATCACACAGTGCCAGGTTATCAGAACAAAATGTTCCTGTGTTGAGGGAAGACTTAAGTAGAGACCCAAAGTCCATATGCTACCTTAATACTTTAACATATAAATATATGTACATAGACCAATACCTCTATCATTATTTATTAATCTATATTGGACATTCCCTCACAGAAGGATCACATGGAAGGGGCGATTCACCCAGGGTGCAGTATAGCATTGATGAAACACACAACCCTCCTCCAGTTCTTTGATGCTTCCTCCCCCACTATCATGACTCAAGTTCTACCTCACAAATCCAGCTAGACTGGAATATGTACATTAGTACACATAAGAGCTGATGGTGCCAGGCTATTAAAAGATATAACAGCTGGGGGTTGTAAATCTTTGGACACACAGAATCCAGGACAGATGAGCCCCTCAGAAACAGTAATGGGAGTAGTGATACCAGGAGGGTACAGGGAGAGTGTGTGGGGAAGGGAGAAAGGTGGAACTGATAGCAATGATGGATGTATAACACCCCCCCCCACACTCTGAGGGAGACAAATACGGTAACAGAAATATGGATGAAGGGACACAGTGGATGGTGTAAGATATGAAAATATAATAATAATATATAATTTATTAAGGTTTCACGATTATGGGATGGTGGGAGAGGGAGAGAAAACAGAGAAGCTGATATCAAAGAGCTCAAGCAGACTGATGTTTTGAAAATGATGATGGCAACATATGTACAAATTCACTTGAAATCATTGATTCATGCATTGTTATAATATCTGTAAGAGCCCCTAATAAAATGTTTTTATAAAATGTGGGAGCAAAAAAAAAAGAGTTGCAGTCTTGGAAACTCACAGAATTAGCAGCTACTCAATGTCAGTGAGTTTGTTTTTGTTTATTATTAGAATTACTAAAGGTCCCACAGAGGTCACTAACAGTATCCCTCAAAACACTGAAAATACTGCCACTAAAGTAGAATGGGGATATATATACTCGTTAGACATTAAAAAAAATAGATTTAAAACACATTCAGATGCAAACCTTAACCTTAGAGCAATCTGTTCTTATGATGTGCCCCTCTCAATATTCACCCTCATGAAGAGATCACTGAAGATAAGGGTGCTGTAACAATGTATAGTGGAGAAATCCGGTAGTGTTTGGATATCAGAGGAAATCTTGCCTGGCGTCTTAAAAGCTTTTCTTAAAACAAGCAGTCATCTAAAGGAAGTGTCAGCAAAGCCCACACAGAAGCATTGACAGCCTGTGTGATGCAAGGATTGTAAATAACGGAATCCAAGATCATAGGAAAGACATGTATTAGAGCTTAAATTCTGAGCATCTGGTTTGCAGAAGGCTGTGGATGATCATGAAAGCCCAAAATCGATTTTCAGGGACCACATGGAGAATCATCCTCCATTGAATACATTTGGACTATTGGCCATGGATGTAAAAAGGCCTGCCCACAGACAGAGTACCTCAGAAACTGAACTGTTAGAGATACAGTTTGGTTAAAATTGAACATATTATCACTTGCTTTCCTTTTTAACTCATTCGTTATTTGTTCTCTTCTTTTATTCCACTTTCTTTTGCATTGGAAAAGAAAGGTAACCTAAGTCATTGAACAAGTTGTATAGAAATTCAAAACCGAATTTGTGTAAACTTTCAGTGATAACAAAAAAATTTTATTTTTTAAAAATAGGTTGATTTTTATGAAAATTCAAGTAAGTGAGAACTCTGAGTAAGACCGTTGTTCTTATGACTTGACCATTGCGGCGTCTACAAACTCATGATCACCAACAAGGAAAGAAAGCCACGTCTCCTTCTGAACATATCGAGATCCGTTGGGTAATCAGCTCATTGTAATCCACGGGGGTTACTGGCTAATCTGGGGGGTGGATCTCCAGGCGTCTCTTTTCTACCTCATCTTGGTCCAGAAGCGCCACACACGAGCTCTACTGAGAGTGTTACCTGGAACTGAAGTGTACTGTCTGGGAATCGAAGTTAGGTCTCCTGAGTGGAAGTTGAGAATTCTACCACTGGATCATCAATGTCAACTGATTACAATTCTTAGGCCCACCCACTGCTATAAGGTCCGTTCCAATTCCTAACGACCAGGGCCTTGGAAATGCCTCAAAAGCATAGACCGTGCTCTCTGTCTTTGTACATTATGTAACTTAATGTAATAGACAATTATTTATTTTGGTCAGGTGTATGTTAAGCTATGAGGACTCCAGTATTTTCATGTGAAGTAACCCCTCCTGTATGTCAACTGCACTGTAATTTTCCAGGTCATTTCAAGCCATGAGCCAAAGAAGAGGCTCTCTTCCTCCTTTCTTAACTGCTTTTAAAAAAGTCTGTTCTCTGAGGAAAAGGAAATGTGGAGGAAAAAAGATCCAGCATGGAAGCGAAACCTCACCACTCTCTTACTGTGGAACCCAGTTTCTTCAACAATAATTTATCAAGGGCTTAACATGTGGTAGGACTGTCATGCACATGTGAGCAAAACACAGAGACATCTGTACCTTTGGAAAGCCCAGCTGGTTTTACATCCTAGTAATACCAGAGGGAAACTGGTTGAAACTAAAAAAACAACTGAACAACTATAATTGAGATTTTGAAAGTCAAAATCACGTTGACAAATAAGAACTGTGTCAAGCTGGGTTGTCTAGAGAAACAAGCCAGTGATGTTCACCTACGTCCAAGAGAGAACTTCCTATCAAGAAGGTGGCCCAGCACAGTCCATAGGACCAACTGGTGGAATGCTAGCCGGGGCCCTCTGCAGACTCACATAGCTGCAGGACAATGTCACCCAAAGGTGGAGCGGGAAGCACAGGGATCGCAGCCAATGTGGGGCTAAGGTCAGTGGAAGCATGGGAGGGTGTCAACAGCTTTTAGCGTCCAGTGGCCCACATGCGACTGCCCTAGAGACAGACACGGAGCCCCAATGAAGCGCCAGTGAGGAGGGAAGCTAAGTGGCAGAGGGGAAGCCTCCCTGTTTGATCTTGTTCTTATACAAAAGGCCACGCCCCCCAAGGAACTGTCATCGAGCCACTACTTGATTAATAAACTGAACTCCAACCCTAACCAGGAACGTGTAGGTGACATAACATCGAATGACCACATGAGTCTTCATCTCAGAAGTTAATCAACGAGGCTCTATATCTGCATGAGGGTATAAAAAGAGCGCATGTGCTAGGGGCATCAGACACGCTGATCCAAAGTAGTGCCTTGAATGCTGAGAATTGCAAACTTAGGGAAAGGGAAATTTGGTATGCAATGGGTGTTTTGTTCAACATGGTGCCAGCTCAAAAATTAGATACAACATACTCCAAAGTCAGCAAGTTGGACTTTAAGGCTTTTAGAGGAGAAGAAGATAGGGTCAACCAAAAGACATCACTGGATTAAAGAAAATTGTGTACTGAATTATGTCATGTAAAAAAATCACATTTGACGAATTAGATGTCAGGGAAGTTCAGGCTCACTGTCCCTTGGAGCCCCTGTCTAGACATGGCTTGCTGGTCAATTGTCCAGACTCTGTCAGAATCTTATTCAGAACAGATGTCTCATTATGCAGGATAATTAAGCATTATCAATAAAGGAATTAACCAAATGACTCATGGATTTTGTAATGAGCTTGGGAGCGTTCACCTGTAACACCTACAAACAAGACCTTGAGTTGGGGTACAGATTTGCTAATGATCACATGTTATTGATAACGAAGAACACCTTTCCCTGATTTTAGACCTGGAGTGTAAAAGACACTTTGATTTCAGTGGGATTAAAAGGGTATTGTCCACTGTGATTCGAATACTGATCCCACACTTCAGTAGGGTAGCATTTGACCAGAGGTATTGGTATTTAATAGAGTGACTATATCGTGTTGTTGTTAGTTGGCATCTAGTTGGCTCTGACTCATGGTGCCCTCTTGTATGGCACGATGAAATGTTCCTTGGTCCTGCACCATTCACATGGTGCATTGGAGCCCATTGTTTAGGATATTGTGTTAATCTTTTTCTTCATTTTTGCTGACCTTCTACTTTACCAAACTATCAAGTAGCAGAGGGGGGAAACTTAATTTTAAAAACCCAATGATAAACAAGCGGTCATCTGGATGGGAGCAACACAGCCCACATGGAAGAAGCACACTAGCCTGTGTGACCATGAGGTGTCGACAGGATCAGGTATCAGGCATCAGAAGACCCAAAACAAACAACCATATCTATATGGATGAGGGGGGCTGGGGTGGAGACCCAAAGCTTATCTGTAGACAAATGGACATCCCCTCACAGAAGGGTCACAAGGAAGGGAGCAGTAGGAAGCAGTATAACACTGACGAAACACACAACATTCCTCTATTTCTTTAATGCTTCCTTCCCACCACTATTATGACCCCAGTTCTACCTTACACGTCTGGCTAGACCAGAGCATGTATACTGGTGCAGATAAGAACTCTGGACACATGGAATCCAGGACAGATAACCCCCTCAGGAACAGTAATGAGAGTAGCAATACAGTGAGGGTAAGGGGAAGGTAGAGGAGAAGGGGGAGAAAGAGGGAATGTATAACCCACCCCTACTCCCCCAAGGGGGATGAACAATAGAAATGTGGGTGAAGGGAGACAGTGGAGAGTGTAAGATATGAAAATAATAAATAATTTGTGATTTATCAATGGTTTACTAGGGTGGAGGTGGGGGAGAGGGGAAAAAAAGGGAGCTGATACCATGGGCTCCAGTAGAAAGAAAATGTTTTGAAAATGATGATAGCAACAAATGCATAAATATGCCTGATACAATTGATGTATGGATTGTTACAAGAGCTGAAAGACCCCTCAATAAAATGAATTTTAATTTTTTAAAAATTCAGTGACTTGATTTGGATTTCTTTTACCTAGAAACTGTATATGGAGTCTCTGGGTGGCACAAATGATAAGTCCTTGAGTCTAGTTGGACCCCATCCTGTTGTGACTCAATGACTTTCCATTGACCATTGACGGAGTTTCAGAAAGGAGCCTTGGTGGTATAGTGGTTACAGGTGGGGCTGCCGCCCATAGGTCACGGGGTGGAAATGACCAGCTCCTGCTGCAGAGAAAGACAGTGTGTGCATGTGGGGTGGGGCGGGGGTCACATCTTATAAAGAGTTTCAGTCTTAGAAACCCATGGGGACAGTTCTGCCCTATCCTGTAGGGTCACTTAGTCAACATTGACTCGAGGACAGTGAGTTTGAGTGAGGATTTTTAGAAATAGGACACTGTATTTCCAACTCTCGTTTATTCTGGAAGTTTCACTGAAAGCTGTCTACCAAGGGTGACCCACGAGTATGTGAAAGACCAGTGACATACCTTCCAGCATCGTAGCAACTGGCAACTCAACACCATATGACAAGCTGTCAGGTGGTGACAGAAGAAAAGAGTACCGCATTATCATAAATCACATTTCTTTGCTTGTAGTGAAAAGCAGCATTTGCCCACATGCCCACCAGCTGTTTGCTGGTTTCTCCCCTCAGATCCTTCACCCACGGACCTAGTCCATTCTCACTGGGTTTTCCTTAACATTTTGTCCAAACTCTGTTCCTACAAAAAAATATTTTCCCATCCATAAACATTTCTAACCATTTTCCACTTTTTGATGGTTGCTCTTTGTTTTCATCATTTTCACATTTAAAATGTTTCCTTTTATGTTCATATAAATCTATTTATTCCATTGTAATTCTTCTCAGCCATTTGTAAGCTTAGAAATTTAGGGCCACTGCGAAGGGTTACTAGTCACTTGTTTAAGTTTTCATTTCTTGTGTTTGTGTTTTAAGTTCTCAAAAGGTATATTTTAAAAGCCTACCTCTCAATAAAGTACAACTTATCATTCTGTGATATAGGTCACTCTTAGCTTTTGCCATGGTACTTTCTCAGTCGTAGGCTTTCCCCTAAGACTCTTTTTATTATGATCTTGCTCTGCCTGGTGATCAAATGCTGGCGATGCCCAAAACTCTGCCTTCACTTTCTTCTCTTTTTCCCTTCTACACACTTTATCCAAGCAGTTTACCACTATCCATTCTTTCCACCTGTCTGTCTGTGCAGGCTCTCCCATTTGTCCAAGTCAGAAACCCAGAAGTGCCTGTGGCTGTTCTTTCCGCACACTCTTGACCATCGTGTCCTGTCGATTCTTCCTCTGACCTCTGCATCGCACCCTTTGTCCTCCTTTCACACACCCACTCTTCTGCTAACCAGCTCCTATCCAGAAAGCTGCCGTGGCTTCCTTACTAGTGTTCTCGTTCAGATCTCGTCCCTTTCAACACTTCCTCTTCCCAGCTTCAGGCGACCCCATCGATAGCATGTACATCTCGTTTGCTCGGAGTCGTGTGATCATCAGCAGACCAGAAAGCAAATACAGTCCAGGAGTAACAGTAGTGTCATGCAGAAGTCCAGTAAGAGAAATACTTAACTAAGTGAACTGGAGGAACCAGACACAGATGAAAAATTGATGATTCCTATGGATTAAAAAGGAGAGAAAGAAAGGCATTCCTAATATTTTTAAAGGGTCATGGGCATAAAAAATAAGATCTAAATTTTGTTAAGAATTTTACTCTTTGGCAGATATTTAGTAACCTATTTATTCTTCATGACAACCATATGAAATATTAACCTTTTATTATCTGAGGAGCCTGAAGCAAAAAAGAGAGTAAAAAGCATGCCTATCACCACATTGCCCGAGGTTGGCATAGGCAGGAATTCTACTCCCAATGTCCACGCTCTTAACTGCCTTGTGAGGACAGCAGTGGGACTGATGAGAGACAGATCAGAGAGGGGCGGTTGAGAGAAATAAGTCATGGGGAATCTCTTAGGTAGACCCATGAATCCAGTATTCAGAAATCCCGAGTTGTAACGACATATCACTGTTGCTTTGGAAATATAATTAAAATGCCTGTGTCTTAATTTCAGCTCAATGAGTAAGCATTGCCACGTCTTCTGGTTTCTCACTAGACAAAAGTCACTTTATACCTTGAGAGTCTGCATCACTAGAATTAAGTGTGACTAGATTACTAGTACCATTATCAAAGGCCGAGAGGAGCTCACCATCTTTACAAACATCGCAACCGTTGTTTGGCCTCAAAGTGGCTGGCGGAAGCTTCATACCCACATCTCTTGAACTCTTTAGAATGTACAGAGTCCTGGAAGTGCCAGGTCAGCTTCCTTCCCCCGGTGCCCCCAACGCCACCCCCTAAACCTAATGGAGAACTTTTCTCTAATCTTGTGAACCTCATTGCCAAACACTCCACTCAACTTGAAGAGGAAGCAGCTTTGGGGAGCAGGGTGCAAGGTTTAAAGGAAAGACGGATGTCCAAAAAGATGGGTGTTTCTAATTGCCATGTTTGCCCGGTCCCCTTAGTTCAGCCAGTTCACAGTTCAGACCTGGACCTCAGAGGAAACAAACGCTGTCCATGAATTATTCTAGGAATACAGATTCCTCTTCCTCCAAGGGCATTAATTTAATTCCATTTGACTCCTAAGCAGGAAACTTGATTCTTTTTAATTGAAAGAAAAATCTGTTGAGGAACTTTGTCTCGGTGAGGAAGTTAATCTAAAGGTGTGGGGATATTTTCCCTTCTTTCAGAAGTTACCTTCCAGCTAAATTGACACTCAGCCACCTACACCGTTTCTATAGTAATCCCTTATTAACCAGAATCCCTTAAACCTAATACATACCCAGCCTCTAGAACATAAGTCGGAGGAAACATTGAAAGTTCTCAGGCTATATGTGAAGCCATATTTTTTCCACTCTTATTCGCTTGCCCTGGTAATTTAAAATTATTGCTCAGTGACTCAGTGCTTCCCCTTCTAAACCTATCAGCTGAAAAGATCTGCAGTCTATGCTACAGCTCAAGATAAAGTGTCTACATTTGGAAAGAAGAAAATTATTGATCTTGGCAATTTCCCCCTGCATTTTGGGAATCCATGTATAAATGTATGGAATGTTAACATAACCTGTCCTCCATATCCTATTAGACATTTGTTTTCCATTGACTGTGATATACAAGAGGCATAAGCAATTTACAGAGAGGTAGTATCAATCTAAAGAGAAAATGTCATAAAATAATTGCCTGACAGTTGAAAATGTGCTGTATTATATAATGGATCAATATGAATTATAAAAGGAAAATAAATCTGATCATTTGACATGAACTTAAAAATATTTAGGAGATGGGAAAATAATTTTTCACCCTAAAACTATTATATAGCTTAGCTCTTAGCTCAAAAAGTCTAAAGGAAAATACAACCACAACCACAAACCATAATGAAACTAGCCTAGATTTAAGGGTGAAATAATGTAAGAAGAAGGAAATACATCTATAATGGTAACATTACTTACATCTTAAACTATTTTTAATAAACTGACCAGATTCATTCAATCCCACATCCCCTATTCTAGGGCCCAGAAAGTGAAAAGTATCCTTTCGATAGTCCAGTTGACCGGTCGTAGTTGCCTGTGGGCCTGAATTGAAAGGAACTGACAGGTTAAGCCTGGACTCAGCAGCAAAAGAAGCCGGGAGCGAAAGAGAATGTCTGCCATGAATATTTAGGATGGGAAATGGAATTGTAGAATACACGCTAAAATTTGGCTTTCTTAAATCTGAAGACATGTTTGTAACATTCATGTGCCTATCTCTTTAATGCACATTTGGTAAGCAGTTGCCAGGTTGTAGAAAATACAAATACTCCATTTTATACGATAATGTCAAATGGATTTTCAAAGTGCATGTGCCAGTTTGACACTTCTATCAGCACCAAGGAATCATAAACATAGAGGTGGTACCCCCACATTCCACAGCTGTAAGGCCTGGAGACAGAGTCTGGATACGGGCAAATGCCTCCTGAACCTGTTTCATTCTCGGCTTTGTTAGCATCAGAGGGACATGTGGTCACCAGACCGAGGCGGGAGTTTGTAAGGAGGTGCTGGGCAGAATGCAGACCAGCAGAGAATGCCAAGTTCTAGAAGTAAGAGAGAGAAATGTTGACCAAAAGGGAGGGTTTATTTCAGGAGCTTACCAGAGACATTATTGGAGATTCTAGATTTTAAGAAAACGTTGAAGCAGCTCTCTGGTTACAGTAGAGTATATCCAGTTTTAGAGGAGAAATTATACACTTGCATGATAACCACCAGTCTCCACATTAAAGTCATACTTGTCTTCAATTGTTCTGTGGGTAGGTTGAAATTAAATATATGAAATCCTCAGGAGGGAAAGGGGATGTGTAGTTCCAAAGTTCTAGGTCACTGGTTCTCAACCTTCCTAACGCCGCGACACTTTAATACAGGTCCTCATGTTGCGGTGACCCCCAATCATAAGATTATTGTCATTGCTACTTTATCACTGTCATGTTGCTAGTTATGAATCTAGTGACCTCTGTGAAAGGGGCTGTGACCCACAGGTTGAGAACCGCTGTTCTAGGAGGGCATTCTGATTCACTAGCTGGTTGGACGTGGTCCTCCATAGTGCGATGGTTCACTGTTTAGTTTGGACCCACTGGTAAACCACATCTTTTTAGATGTCTTCTTCATGGGTGTTAGTTAAGTTTGTGAGATAACAAGTGAGGTAGGGACACCTAAAAATGTTTTTACTTAAGCTATATTAATAATTGTGACAAAATGTGGAGAAATAGGTCAAGAGCATTGCCTCTTGCTTCACTTTCCATTGACAAATACCAACCTGCATGCGGCGAAGCTGATTCAGGACTTTAAAAACCCTATTTATATGAATCTTGGAATAAAAAGAAAAGCGAACTTTTTCCACACCGCTCAGTGTGGATTATAATAGCATCAAGTAGAATTGGAAATAGACCTGAAGTATTCCTGTTTCAGTGAAGTTAATTGGTTCTTGTATTTTAAGAATCCTGAGTTTTGTCCTTAGGATCACCAGACTCTTTGTTAATCCTAGCCTGAAAGCAACTTTTAAAAACCCGTTATCCCATTGAATTTTTAAAATTTCATTTCTTAAGCTCTGGTGCGATTCAACTTGACAGAAGAATTTTATTTTCATGAAAGACTCGAGAGGCTTAAACCTCTCAGAGTTTCTGTTTTGAATCCCTTATTGGAAGAGTCTTCATTTTCTCTCCATTGGTTTTTTTTTTTAATCAATTTATTGGGGCTCATAAAATTCATCGCAATACATAGATCAATTGTGTAAAACACATCTATACATTTGTTGCCCTCATCATTCCCAAAATTCGCTTGCCTCTTGGGTTCCCG
>NW_022111369.1:82259403-82283774 GCF_000313985.2 Echinops telfairi | reverse complement strand
GGTATCTCTCAATTGCTAAAGGCTGCAGGTAACATTTTTAGATCCCCAAAATAACACAACCCTCCTAGCAGGTTTTCCCTACAAGTTGATCTCAGCCCGAGGATGACTCAGAGGTCTGTTCGGAAAGCCGCACACCCACCTTTGCTGATCTCTGTGCTTTTAGAGGCCTGTCCAGCCAGTGCGGCCTTGTTCGCCCAGGGCTGCCCTTGCTTCCCTTTGAATGGCATCATTGGTTTCTTCCTGGCTTTCACCTGTCCTTAACCACTTTACGTCCTCAGGCCAGTTCTTCATAATCTGTGTGTGTGTGCGTGTGTGCACATGGAGGTGAGAGCCTGTTTGGATGAATGAATGGGCATAAGTGGCCTCTTTCATATTGAAACGATGCATGCTGTAGACAAGGTCATTATTCACTGGCCAAGTAGCTGAAAAAGACCCAAGTCCTGGAGGCAAGGACCGGGTCACTTGTGTCTCAGACTGTCCAGTGCACCCTTCCCAAATGTGAGTCGTTGCCAACCTGCCCTTCCTATCCGGTTGCTTTAGCACAGATCGCCGGGCTCATGGTCCTACGAGGCTGCAATTCAATCTGCTTTTAGTTTCAGAAAATTCCTTGGAGGCAACATGTTCATGATACTGTGTTAGTCAGTAAATACCAGGAGCGCCAGGGGCATAGACTGGTCTACTAAAGTCAAGGTCAGCAGTTCGAACCACCAGCAGCTCCACTGGAGAAAGGATAAAGGTTTCTATTCCCACAAAGAGTTCCAATCTCGGAAACCCCCAGGGGCCGTTCCGTTCTGTGTCCCACACAGTCACTGGGAGGCGGGATGGACTAAGCAGCAGTGAGAGAGTCCGTGAGTGAAGAAAGTGCACTTTCTCCCCGCTACCCCAATTCCACCAAACGCAAATAGCTTCTGATCGATGTGTTGGGGAGACATGTGAAGAAATCCTAAGCAAACCTGATAAATGGTCCTATTCAATAGTTTTGATTCTGAGTCAAGTGGTACTGCACTCCAGAGTCAATGACAAACGAGAGGTGCCCTTTTGTCCCGCCACTTTGACTAATAAGGCATCCAGTCGGAATGAGGTCATTTATCATCCATTAGGTAGAAACCTGCGCTGCGACTCTTCTCCTCTCCACCCTTCATGGGAACCCCGAGCGACGATTCCTAGCCATAAGGGTTGCTTACCAATTAGCAAAGCAAGCCACGCTCTGAAATGTGTAAATGATCCCTTTGAACTGGGCAGAGTGCCCAGGAATAAATCATCTCTGACCTGTTATAACTAATGTTACCACCATTACCTCTTCCCTTCAATTATTCAAGCCTGAGCTGGATTCCTGCTGACAGAAATGCGGTGGGAACTCATTACTCATTTTCTTGTCGTTGTACCACTGTTGGGGGGAAGGGAGAGATGCTGACTACCAAAAATAGAATGTCTACTCTCTCTGATAAATAGGAGGAAAATCTCTAATGGACATGTTATCTTGTCATGAATTAGTCCTTCCGCCATTGTCTGAGAAGAAGTACATAATCATAATTGATGTATATACATTTGTACATATTATAGGCATACAATACTGAAGATTTAAATAGACAGTATGTTAAAATAAGGGCTTGTAAAAAATTAGTATTCAAACACAACGATTAAAAACTGTTATAAACTATAATAATAGCACAGTAGTATTGGTTCACCAATTTTAACCTCTGCCACATCAATGCAAGCTCACAACTGAACTCGTTGCTGTTGCATGGACTCCACCGGAGAGCAATACCACAGGACAGAGCGAAACTGCAGCTGTGAGCTGCTGAGGCTGTAAATCCTCATCGGAGCAGAACGCTTCCTTCTTCCCACAGAGCCGTTTGTGGGCTCCCAATGGTGCTGCCCAGCCCACTACACAGGCAGGGCTCCTTACATCAACGGAAGTGCCAATATTTGGAAGACAGTTGGGGTGGAATGGGATTATACTGGAAATTTCAGTGGGGTTTTTTCTGAACTTTTTGAATATAAGCCTGAAACTGCTCTTAAAAGTAAAGTACATTAATCTAACACAATAAAATGACTCTCTAATGCCACTGAGTTTTCTAAGTAAAAATGTTTTCTTCAGCTTCAAAGTGAGCTCACAGATGAGCAATTGCTAGCTCCCTGGCCTTGGTTTAGCTTCTCCAGCTTCTCTACCCACAGATGAAGTCTATTTGATTCTGTGTATTCCGTGTGTGTAGTTGCCATGTGTGTTGTTTGAAAGGTGTTTGCAATAAAGAAGTCGGTCTTGCAAAATTCGATCATGCGATTTGCAGCTTGGTTTCTATCACACAGGCCATATTCTCCACCTACTGTTGCTTCCTCTTTGCTTCCAAATTTTCCCATTCCAATGACCAATGATTATCAATGCATTCGATAGTGTGTTTGATTCTTTTCAGACTGAACACCTTGGCAAAATTCTTCATTTTTTGCATCGTTAGCTTTAGTGATTGGTGCATAAATTTCAAATATGACTTGTATTGTGTATTAGTCTAGATACTTTAGAGACACAAATCCACAGCAACTCATGGATAAGAGAGTTTTATGTAAAGAAAGTGTGCATCACGAAAACATCCCATCCCAATGCTGCCCAAGCCCACAAGTCCAACATTAACCCATTAACCCAACACCAGTCCACAAAGTCCTCCACCTCACAAAACAGAGGCAATGATGCCGACTGCAGGAGGAAAGCTGAGTCAGTGAACAAATAAGCATCTCAGCACTAGCAGGGGGTCTCCACACGCTGCTCCAGCACTCAGGGCTGCATCACGATAGGTCCATGTGGCTTCTCCTTGGGGATGTCTTGTAGGAAGTCAATCTTGCAAGCTGAAGCAGGGAACTGCTAAGGCAGACTGCACCCGATGCAACCATCACAAAGCAAGAGACCCAAGAACTAGAAAGGCGAGGCTCATCACCCATTTATCCCTCCACCTTTCAATTAGCCCCACATGTGATTATTGGCCAGCTTGGCACAATTAACTAACTCATATTGACTGGCTTTACTTTCCTTGTATGCAGTATAAATACTATCCTACCATAGACAGTATTGTACTTCTTTTTTCTTTTTTAAATCATTTTACTGGGGTCTCATACAGCTCTTATCACAATCTGTGTTAGTCTGGGTACATTACAGGAACAAATCCACAGAAACTCATATATATAAGAGAGTTTTATATAAAGGGTAAGTGCAAATCAAGAAAACATCCCAACCCAGTGCTGCCCAAGCCCAAAAGTCCAACATTAACCTATTAACCCATATGTCCAACACCAATCCACAAAGTCCTCCTCCATCTCACAAAACAGACACAATGATGCAGGAAGAAAGCCGAGTCAGTGAATGTGTAAGCATCTCAGCGCTGGCAGGAGTCTCCACAAGGGTGCTCCAGCACCCATGGCTGCATCAAGGTAGGTCCATGCGGCTTCTCCTCAGGGATGTCTTGCAGGAAGTGAGCCTTGCCAGCTGAAGCAGGGAACTGGGTAAGGCAGCTACACCCTGTTCCTACCATCAGAAAGCAAGCGACCCGAGAACTAGAAAGGTAAGGCTCACAGAGCCATTTATCTCTCCGCCCTTCAATTAACTGGCCTTCAATTTATCGGCCAGGTTGGCACGATAAACTTTAACTGTCTCACAATCCATAGACAGTATTGTACTTCAAAATAGATCTTGAAATGTCCTTTTTGACAATGCCATTCCTCTTGAATTTGTCGGTCCTGGCATATTAAACCACATTATCTGATGAAAGATTTTCAGTGCCAGTCTATTTCAGCTAGGCGTAGGATAGTGATCTTTATTATGTCCATTTCACCTTTGATAACTTTCAATTTTCCTAGAGTTATAGTTCTCACATTCCAACTTTCTATTATTAACTGTTGTTTGAGCTGTTTCTTATTTCGAGTCATGCCCCATCAGCAATGAAGGTCCCAAAGACTGTACTCTGAAAGAATCTGTGACACTGGTGTCTTGATGGTTGACCCTACTTAAGAAGGCACCTCTACCTCAGTCATTGTTTGAGTGCCTTCTGACTTGAGGGGCTCCCTGTCTCGGACTATATCTAACAATGCTCTGCTGATGTGCATGAGATTTCCAGTATCTGTCAATGCTGTGCTGCTATTCAGAATGTTTTGAGTGGCTAGTTCCTCAGAAGTGGATGGTCTATTCCTTCTTCGTGATCAGTTCTTAGTCTGGAAGCTCTGTTGAAACTTGGTCACTTCCAGGGACTCCACTCCTATTTGACATACCGGTGACATCGCTTCCAGCATTACAACACTACTCAAGTCTCCACAATGTGCTGTGTGACAAACTGACAGACAAGTGGTGGTTGTAGGGGATTGCTACCTTTGAACTGCCAAACCACGGAGACACCTGGCCCAGGAAAACTGACACAAAACCTCAACTACTACAAGCACCATCTGTCTCTCTAGATGTTTGTCATGCTTTCTTCCTGCTTACCCTCTTCCTTCCTTCAACAATTCATCCCAGATCACTTTTCTCTTGTTGCAGGCAGTACTATCGTTCACAAAACAAAGTGAAGACAAAGTCCCTTTGTTCTGTAAATTATCTGATCAGTTGCCTCAATAATTAAAATAATTCCCCACTGATAAAATCAACCACAGGTTGATCATCATGTTGGTACAGAATACAAAGACCTGGGATTTAGTGTCCGTTTGCACCAAATAAGTTGAGGGTCTCTAAATTGTGGCTCAAAAGAAATTAAGAAAACCCTCAACGAGGTGAATGGAAATAGTAGCACAACAGTGACCTCAAACATGCCCAACTCATGAAGCTGAAACTTACTGTTCTGTTATATATATAAGGCCATCATGAATCATAGCTGACCAGACAACTACTAACAGCAACTACCATCTTAAGACAGTCACTTACCATCGTTATCCTCTCTAAGGCTCTTCGTTCACCTGCAAAATTCACAAAGTCAACCACAGTAATTTGAAGACAGCAAAGAGCACCGTATATGAAAGAGCTTAGTGAATGGCTCGGTGCCATGTGTTTTATGATCATTTCAGCTTTGATTTCTCCACTTTGTGTTACTCGACAAGGTGGAGTCAAGGACCATCCATTGCTTTGTACTCTAAGATTCGTGTATTCAAATTTTTTTGCAACAAGGTAAGTTGAGGCTGAAAATTCTACACAGTACCTTGAGATATTATTTTAGTATTTCATATCTGAACCAAATTTGAATAAAATAAATCACTGCAATGTGTAACTCAAGTCATATCTCTGCTGATGGGTTAGACACAGAATGCTGTCAGTATGGAATGGAAGTGAAGATTAAGGGGCCAATGGGCTAAAGTGCAAATTGTATTTATAAAGTTTATCTGACATAAAAACTTATCTAAACCTCAACTAAATTTTATAGCACTCAAAGTTATATCCTTTCATCAGTACTCCAAGCCACATCAGGTATTCTTATCTGTGTGTGCCTTATCTGAATGACGGGGGAGCAGAATGAGAAATCAGCTTCTACTTCCTGCTGTTTAATCTCGCTAAATTAAAAGTGTCTGGCCCAGGGTTGTCTCCATAAGGGAGCCCATGCATTTGTCCGAAACATTAGAGTGTGCTGACTGTGTGAAGAGATCGTGAAGAGATTCTCCTGAATTCATCTTCAGGGAGTTTGCAATCTTTCGATAAAGGATATTTTGGAATGCCCACATGTCAGTGAGAGTAAATGGCCACAGACCCTTCTCCAGGAATGCCGGGTGGAAAGTAAAGCATCACTGAAATGCGGATTAAAACCTGAGAAGGAAAAGCAGTGCTTGATGAGGTGCGGTCAGGGAAAAGGCAAGGATGGAGTTTGTGAAAAGAAAAACAGAAACACCTGTGCTGTAGTTCTTAATCAATAACATTCCAAAAATGTTTTTTAATCACCTTCAATGACTCCCCCGGACCTGCACAATACAGTTCAAAGCATGATTCATTCAACATGCAGTCATAGAATAATGATTCTGGGACAGGCAGTAGAGAGGCAGCCTGGGAAAGTGAGGCTTCTATCATTGGATCTCCTACACGTTCCTCAGATCATGCCTAACATAAAAACTATATTCACCTGGAATACCACAGAAATACACTTGATGCTTTCTGCTCCTTTCCCTTGCCTTATACCAGAATAGCCTTCTTCTTTTGAGTCAGGTGCACCTTAGTCCTTACGGTAACATCCTTGCTTTTCAACACTTTAAAGAGGTCTTGTGCAGCAGATTTACCCAGTGCAGTGCCCTTTGGTATCCTGACTGATGTTTCCATGAGTATTGATTGTAGATCAAAACAAAACTAAATCCTTGACAACTTTGATCTTTCCTCTCTCTATTAGGATATTGCCTATTGGTCCAGCTGTGAGGATGTTGGTTTTCTTTACATGAATTGTAACCCTTACTGAAGGCTACGGTCCTTGATCTTCATCAGCAAGGGCTTCAAGGCATCTTCGCTCTCCCTCTGCTTTGGCCATTCTAAATTCAAAAGCAAGGTTCAGAGTTTCCTTTGACATCTACTTTGACCATTACTTTATGTCTCATCTTTTTGCCCTTTACTTTCTTCGTGTATGCTGTTCTTAATGTCACCCCCAACTCCTCCAGTCTTCTACCATCGTGTCCAATGCATCACATTCGTTTTGAGACAGTCTTAAGCTTCTAGTGTAAAATACTCAATGTACTATTTTGGCTCTTATGGGCTTATTTTAATTTTTTTATAACTTCAGCATGAACTTACAAATGAGCAATTGATGGTCTGTCCCATAGTCAATCCCTGGCCTTGTTTTGAAAGTGGATGTTGACTTCTCCAAAGTCTCTTCCCATGGATGTAGTCGGTTTGATTGCTTGTGATGTCTATGTGTACAATCACCATTTATGTTGTGGAAATAAATTATATTTAATAAAAAGTCATTGGTCTTGGGAAATTTTATCATGTGATCCCCAGCTTCATTTCTGTTACGGACAACATATTTCCCCCTACTTCCTTTTTATTTCCAACTTCTGCATTCCATTCAACAAGATTATTGATGCATTGATGATTGTGTGTTTGATCAATTTCAGACTGAGGAAAATGGTAGAATTTTTCATTTTCTCTATTACTAGCTTTAGTGGTTATTATTTAAACCTGAATAATAGTTATATTTGAAAAACTGGTGACACAGCTTCCAGCATCACAGCAATATGCACACCATGACAACAGGACAAACTGACAAATAATGAAATTAAAAACTAATAATCAATAAAGAATTTTCATTTCCCAAAGATTTATACGTAGGCATTTTTATAGCATACATATATTACTTCTTAGAAATGGTACCAAAGTGACAAACCCTGGTCATTGTACCAGGTGAGTGAATTTCTTGTGACCTTAATAAAATGAAAGCTCTAAAAGTCTAACTTCCCTCCGGGGCTGAACACTGACCCTCCTAGGAGACGCGAACCTACTAAAAAGTTATTACTTGAATCCCGGATTCCAATATGTTATAGGCTTTCAATTTTCTCTTGAGAAAAATCTATTTAGTTTTAGATAAATAATTAAAATTAATATTATGAAGCATAGTCTTAAATCCTGTTGAAAGTCTTTCTAATCTTTCTTCTCTCTTATTTCCTTAAAATTTACTATTTATATTCATTTGTAATTTATCATTGTAACTCTCCTGGACCCAGAAACCTTAAGCTCATGGGCTTAAGCTTTTTTTTTTTTTTAGCTCATTTTAAGCTTTAAGCTCATTTTAAGCTTTTATTATTCACTAAAATTTCCCATAAGGAATAGTTGATAGGTTCTTACTCCCCTACTCATTATTTTGTGGTTTCCAATTGTAGTGGAAAAAGCACCAACATATTTTTGATGAGTCAGAAAACCCCATTCCCTGAGAGGATAGAGGAAAAACCAAGAATGGCCCAAATGCCCAGTTTGCAAACTGAATTGTGTAACAGGGGTGTTCAAAACTACGGCTGCTGTGATTCAGGGCATCTCATCCATTTGATAAAGGCTCAATTTTAGGAACAGTCAGGGCTTGTCCACCCAGGTCTTAGCCAACTGGCAAATCCCAGTTTGCTTTTCTTCCGACTGGAGTTGTATCACGCAGGTGAAGCATCTCTTTGTTTCTGTTTTGATGTTGGGAGTAAATGCGGATGTGGATCATCCAGATAACCAGAGCAGGAGGGACTTTTGAAGCCATACCCTTTAACTTAGTGAGGGGCACTTGAATTCTGTGTTTTTCAGCCCTACAATTGCGTTTCGTCAGAGAGGGAAAAAAATGTGATCTCATTCCTTAAAGATCATCATGAAAATAATAATTTCTAATTTAGCAAGGAGTCATGTGGGTGGGAGTGGGGAAGGAGAGAAAAAAGAGGAGCTAATATCCAGGGCTCAAATAGAAAGTCAATGTTTAGAAAATGATGGTAGCAACATATGTACAAATATGCTTGTTACAATTGATGTATGAATTGTTATAAGAGCTGTAAGAGCCCCCAATATAATGATCTTTTAAAAAAATCACTTCATATAAGAAAAAAAGGACATGAAGCAGTCATTGGCTTCGGTAAGTGCATTCAACTGTAGGAGCCAAAACAACCCGTGGACCGCCTTGAGAAGAGAGCTTCCAGAACACTTCGCTGTGGTCATGTGGACGTGGACGCGAATCCACAGGCCGCTGTGTGACCAGAACAAGGGGGTTTTGCATGGTTTAAGATCAGGAAACCTGTGTGTCAGGGCTCTATCCTCTCACCAGATTTGTTCAATTTGTATGCTGAGCAAATATTCAGAGGAGCTGGATTCCGTGAAGAAGAATGTGATATCAGGGTGGGAGGAAAACTTATTAACATCTGGAGATAGGCTGATGACACAAGCTTGTTAGCTGAAAGTGAGCAGAACTTGCTTGAAGCACTTGCTGACGAAGATCAAGGATGGCAGCCTTCAGTGCTCAAGGTAAAGGAGATGCAAATCCTCACAATTGGACTAAAAGGTGACATCATGATCTATAGAGAAAAGATTGACGTTGTTAAGGATCTTCTCTTGGGTAGATCCACAAGCATTGATCATGGGAGCAGCAGTTGAGAGATCAAAGGGAGCATTGCACTGGGTGAATCTGCTGCTCAAGGCTGCTCTTAAGTGTTGAAAAGTGAGATTACTTGGAGCACTAAGGTGTGCCTGACCCAAACCAATTGCCTCGCATGCAGGTGATAGGTAGACACTGAAGGAGAAAGACCAAAAAAGAATCAATGCATTTGAATTGCAGTGTGGGTGAAGAGTATTGAAAGTATCATGGACTACCAAAAGAACAAACAAATCTATCTTGGAAGAAGTGCAGTTGGAATGCTCTTTAGAGGCAAGGGTAGCGAGACTTCATCTCACATACTTTGGACATGTTATCAGGACAGACCTGTCCCTGGAGAAGGATATCATGCTTGCTAACGTGGACGGGCAGCTAAAAAGGGGGCATGTCCTGCACAAGATGGATGGACACAGTGGCTGCACCGATGGGCTCAAACACAGAACAACTGCGAGTATGGAGGTGGCCTGGGCAGTGTTTCATTCTGCTGTTGTCAGTCAAAACTGAACAACAGCACTTAACAACAACAACAACAGGTGTCTAGTAGTAGGTCCTTGGTAGGACAGGAAAGCAGACAAGAAAAATGTCAGCCAAATAGAAGGGTCCTATTACCACTGCAGCAGAGATCCACTCTCCATTTGGCATCTACCACCCTGATCCTGAGGGTCACCTTCAGAACCTCCTCCTCCTCCACTGCCTGGAAGCCACACTTTTCTGAGATTTCCCTCACCAGAATGGATTCGAATTAGCACCTGCCTTTGCCCATCTCTAACTTCCAAATCGATGACTTGCATGTGGGTGTCTCCAGCTTGGAGCATAAGTTCACATGCTTGTGCCAAAGCTAAAAAGGAGACAGAAAAAAAAGGAAGAAAGAATCCATCCAGTCCCTTTCCCAAGGGATCAAATCACTGGTCTGGGTGGTCGTAAAAGGAGGACACATTGAAGCTGGCCCTCAGTGCTCTTGGAACTCGAGCTAATCTCAAACAGAGTCAAAGAAAAAAAATAAGAAGAATTTGTAGTATCTTCCTTACAGGAACACACTCTACAGTAGAGAATTCCCCGAAGCAGGCATATTCAAAGATGCCAGAAAGCCCAAAAGAATGGTGAGTGTCCACTCTCTTTTGTTTTCTTCACAAAGGTTGGCAAAGATTGAATATGTGCTGTAAAATCCTAACCTGTAGGTTAGGATTTATAATCTTTTTGGCAGTTGGTTGTTTTATTCATGAAGCAGGAGTAGGGTAGGAAGTGCCTTGAGTTCATCTTTTTTAAAAATCTGATGAACTTAAACAAGTAAGAGAAAGAAGAAGAGTTGGGGGATGCCAGACACCAAGCCCCGTGAATGCTGCCCAGGAGCAGAAGCAGAAAGAGCCCAGGGCCTTCTCCAGAGCTAAAAAGAGGGGAAGCATTCCTCTGGAGCTGACATCCTGAATTCAGACTCCTAACATCCCCTCAAAAAGAAACAACCCATGTCTATGTGTGGAAGTCACCCATTTGTGTCTCTGTTCTAGCAGCACCAAAAATCTAAGACGGAATGGGAAAGCGGGAATTACAACTGTCTTGAGGCGCAGCGTAGGCTGACCCTCTCAAAAACTAAACAAATTCACGGCCATCAAGTCAACGCCAGCACACAGCGACCTTGCAGGACAGAGTGGAACTGCCCGGTGGGGTCCCAAGACTGTCACTCTGGAAGTGGGAACCTCTTCTTCCTCCCTCAGAGTGGCTGGTGGCTTCGAATGGCTGACCTTGTGGTGAGCTGGCCAATATGGAGCCCACTATGCCACCAAGGCTCATCGCTGACACTATAGGGTCTGAAGAACACAGGCAGGAGGGAGAGTGGTCCCTCTGCTCGGTGCCTGTCCTCCCACTCGTCCTTACTCTACCCCTTGCCATTTGTTCTGAATTTATTTGCTGAATGAGTTTGAGCATATTGCACAACGAATCTGGTACAAGTATCAATCCACCTGGAGTCTCTCTCTTTGAATCTTTGGCCTTTTTATAACATAAGGTTTACAATGCTATCTCTCATTTTAAAATCCTCCAGTGGCTGCCTAAACCTTACTAGAGCTGGCAAGGCCTTGTGGAAATTGGCTTCTGCCCAGATTGACTTCAAGTCATTTGGGACCATCCTTCCTCTCCTAAAGCATGCCCCGGCCCCACTGATTGCAAGGAAACCACATTTGTTCCTATCCAAGACTCCTGCACTTCCTGTTTCCCTGCCTGGGACACACTTCTCCCAGATCACTGTGTGGGTAGATGCGATCTGTCGTTCAGATGTCAGCTTAAATGTCACTTCTTCAGAGAGACCTTCCATGACCAACTATTCAAAATAGGACCCACCATGCCCATTCCACATTACCATCCTCGAATTTTTTTTTTTTTAATCACAAAACTCCTGAGTGGTGCGAACAGTGAATACACTCAGCTGCCAACCAGTGGTTGTTAGACAGGTCCTTCTAGAGGTGATCTGGGGAAAAGGTTGCTCTACTTCTGGACAATCAGCCACTGAAAACCCTAGAGATCGCCCATGAGATTGGCATGAGTTAGAGCTCACTCAAGGATACCTGAGACTGGTGGATTTTTTTTAATCACCCAGCAGTTCTTAGTAGCTGTCAATTTGATTCTGACACATGTTGATGCCATGTGTGTGGCCCCTACAGGTTTCCAGCCTGTGGCCTTTGGAAGCAGATTGTCAGACCTATCTTCAACGTTGTTGGGGGTGGGTTTAAACTGCCAAACTTGTGACAAATAACTGAGACCTTAACCATGATAAGAATCATGTTCTTATCAATACCTAAATTAAAGTACTGGTCAATTTCTTGAACCCAGTGCGAACGTGAAGCTCAGATTCATCTCTGTATCTTCAGTGTCTTCGGTATATGACAATGTTCCAATGCTGTCTGTTGTCAAGTACTGACGGAACTGAAGATCGATATGAGCTTTGCTTCCTTAGTGGGGTTTAATAAATTGATCGATAAGCTCAGTGCCTGAGCAAAAATTAGCAACAAAGGAGAATCTGGGGTCAGGAATGGAGGAAGGCTTATAAACGACTTGCGAGGTGAAGACAACACAGTGTGACGTGATGAAAGTGGGGAGGACTGGAAGCACTTGCTGATGAAGATCAAGGATGACAGCCTTCAGGATGGTCTGTAACTCAAAGTAAAGAAATCCAAATCCTCACACCTGGACCAGTAGATAACAGCATGCTAGACGGAGGTGGGGGGGTGGGCTGATGTTGCCAAAGATTTCGTCTTGTGTAGAACCAGAATCAATGCTCCTAGAAGTAGCAGTCAAGAGATCAGAGGACACATTGCATTGGGTAAATCTGCTGCACAAGACTTCTTTAACCTGGTGCAAAGCAAGGCTGTGACTTTGAGGATTAAGCCGTGCCTGACCCAAGCCATGGTATTTTCAGTTGCTGCGTGTGAAAGTTGGACAATGAACAAGGAAGACAAATTAAAACACTGATGCATTTGAATGATGGTGCTGGCAAAGAATTTGAAAGTGCCATGGACCACCAAGAGAACAAACAAATCTGTCTTGGAAGACGTACCACCAGAATGCTCCTTAGAAGCAAGGACAGCGAGACTTCGTCTCACATACTTTGGACAAGTTATCAAGAAAGGCAAGTCCCTGGAGAAGGATCGCATGCTTGGTAAAGTGGAAGGTGAAAAGGGGGCGGCCCCGGGCCCGGTTGGTTTGCCCGGTTTTTTGCACCCTTGGGTTTGACCTTAAACCATTTTGAAATTTCTTCGGGCCCGGGCGTTTTTTCTTTTTTTTTTCTGCGGGTTCCTTTTGACCGGAACCGGTTTGGGCACACTAAACATCTCCAGTGCCTTGATCTGGACCCAGAATATTGACACATCTTAATATGATGTACCCAATTCCTTCCAAACCAACACCACTACTGTAAAGTCAAATTTGACTCATAGTGACCCGATAGGACAGAATAGAACTGCCTCCTAGTGTTTCCATAGAGTTTATGGAAGCGGATCGCTTCCATCTTTCTCCAATGGAGCTAATGGTGTGTTCGAACCCCTGGTCTTTCTGTGAGCAGTTAAGCACTTTAACCACTGCACTACCAGGTTCCCTGTATTCATTCCACCCCCAGCTTAATTACAGGTTTCCCTTTGTCCCACTTCTTTAGGACCTAGCCATCATGTGTTTGAGCAGATGGGGCCTCCCACGTCCCCTAAGGCAGATGGCCTCCTCCATGGCTAGTGTAGGCAGGGTATCAGTAGCCTGGAGCTGAGCATGTGATCAGAGTGTACAGGGTTGTGGAGCTTAGAAGAAAATGAGTGGGAGGGTGTGACTAAGGGACATTGGGGATATCAGGCAGACTGGGAATTCAAATGGGCAAAGGTGTAACACAAGAGGCAATAGCTACTGGGGGTTAATGAAAGACCTCCTGCCTGACTGGGTCCTAACTCAGCTGTTATTTCTTCTTGGATGAACACAGCACAGGGAAGCAGACAGGGCCAGGCTGACAAATCATGTGTCTCGTGAAAGATCTCTTTCTTAGCGACACAAAACAGCAGGGTTAGCTAAAACACCGTATGTTTGCTAATTATTCATGGTAATAGAGAGTCTCAAGTGGCAGAGGGGTATGCTCGGGATTGAATGATCCCAGTGATGTCTGTCTGAATTATCTGTGCTTTCTCAGCTACAGCTTGCAAAGAAGCATGGCATCTTTTCCTCCTCAAGTAGAATCTTCTTTTAATTGTTTCCTCTTGGTCCTGAATACACTGAGTATTTGGCCTCTGCTCCAAGTATATCTTCAAGTGAGCATTTTCTCAAGCAGCAGACAGGAATTCATGAAGCACATTGCATCAGAGATCTTGACCTGAATGATATTATTAGTTAGTAATAGTCTTCAAACTTTTCTACCTTCCTTTTAATGATCTGAAATTGTTGTTTTTGTTAACTGCTGTCAAGCCAGCTCCCAGTTCATGGTGACACCATGCACAATGTAATCGAATTGTTGGAACTCAGTGAGTTGTCGAAGGAGTCCCGATGGTGTTGTAGGTTAGGCATTATACTGCTAATCACGAAGTCAGCAGTTCAAACCTACCAGCTACTCCTTGGTGGAAAGATGAGGCTGTTTGTTCACATAAAAGTATAAAGTCTCAGAAACCCTATTGTGGTAGCTAGATTTCACGTCAACTTGAATTTGTATGAAAGAATAGGTGCTGAGCCCAACCTGTCAATCAAGTCATAGACGGATGACACCTCCTTGGGGGTGTGGCCTTTTGTATAAAAGTGAGAGACCCTGGGAACTACTCTCTCTCTCTCTGCCCTTCACTTTCCTCTGAGCTGTGACTTCTCTGGGACTCTGTGTCTGCTTCCAGGCAGGGCCCCTTTGGGCTGTTCAACCATGAGAGCTGTCAGAGGAGCCTGCCATGTTTCTACCAACTTTTGATCCATGTGATCCTGCACCCATTGGCTTGTGATCTCCCTGCTCCGTGTTTCATCTTTCTCCATCAGCTTGCAGCTACGGGAGTCTAAAGAGGAACCCACCTGGCATGAAACCCATGGACTTAAGTTGGAATGGACTGGGATGCTTTTTTGACATAAGATTACTTCGGTATAAATCTCTTTCTTATACCTATATGACTGTCAGTGGTCTTGCTTCTCTAGATAATCTAGCCTAACACACTGAGTTAGTTAATTGTGCCAGCCTGGCCAATAATCACATGTGGTGCTGGTTGAAAGGCGGAGGGATAAATGGGTGGTGAGCCTCGGCCTTTCTAGTTCTCGGGTCTCTTGTTTTGTGATGGTTGTATCGGGTGCAGCTGCCTTAGCAGTTCCCTGCTTCAGCTTGCAAGCGTGACTTCCTACAAGACATCCCCAAGGAGAAGCCGCATGGATCTGTCCCGATGCAGCCTTGGGTGCTGGAGCAGCCGTGTGGAGACCCTTGCCAGTGCTGAGATGCTTACACGTTCACGGACTCAGCTTTCCTCCTGCAGTCGGCATCATTGCCTCTGTTTTGTGAGGTGGAGGACTTTGTGGACTGGTGTTGGGTTAATGGGTTAATGTTGGACTTGTGGGCTTGGGCAGCATTGGGTTGGGATGTTTTCGTGATGCACCTTTTCTTTACATAAAACTCTCTTATACGTGAGTTGCTGTGGATTTGTTTCTCCAAAGTACCTAGACTATTACACACACCTATAGAGCAGTTCTACTCCGTCTTATTAAAGTGGGAATCAACACAGCGGTGGTGAGTGGTGGTAGTGGCACATAGAGTTTTGCTTGGCTGATAGTCCTTCTTAGTATGTAAGCTCTGCTAAAATCCATTCATATCAGAGCAACATAAAAATGTCCACTGACAGATGCGTTGTGACTGTGTATGAGGTACATTGGTTGGGATTCAACCCGTGCCTCCAACATGGAAGACAAGACTTCCACCACTACAATACTCAATTATCTGAAAGATCCAGATGATAATGTACTTCTCACACTGCTCATGAAGACAGAGGCTGTCAACCATGGTTGGCATTACTTGTTACCCTTTGTAGTCTGGTTAATGGTCATGGATCCCCACTGTGCACTCATAGGGGAATCTTTCCACCAGCTCTGTTTCTTTCCACTCCGTTGAGAATTAAAACTTCCATTCAAGGCAGGATTCAGATGACCTTCTAAACAGAGGTCTTACTAGGGCCTAAGACCAGTGAATGGTGGGTGATGAGTGGATCAGGAAGGAGGTGCTTTACCTCTCTGTCCTTCTACTTATCCTCCTTCTCGCCTTCACTTTAAAATAATAACCCTTCTTCTCACTCTCCTCTTCTGAGGTTGCCTAATCACCCAAGTAAGGAGAGGAGAAGTGGGTCTCCCAAAAAAACTCTTTTCTGTCTTTGAAAGTTGGTGTAGGTCTGGGGCGAAGCAAAAAGTCCTCCAGGATCAAGAGATAAACACCTGAATACAACCAAATGACTGGGGATTTAACTGTCACATAGTTGCAGTAACAGGAACAGTGTGATGCACTTAGGCAAATAAGGAGACTCGGAGTCTAGTAGAAGCCTTGGTGGCACAATGGTTAAGCACTTGCCTAAGAAAACCCTATGAAGCAGTTCTACTCTGTCCTATGCGATGGCTACAAGTCAGAACTGACTTGATGGCACCCAATAGCAGTGTCCTATGGAACCTGAGGTCCAGGACGCAGCGAAGCCATAAGAATAACTGTGACGGGGCCTCAAGCTCTGTCTGGAGCTCTCTTTGTCTTTGCCTCTTGTCTCTTGTCGGTGTACCCGCTGTATTTCTTTCCCGCTTGTCTGCTCTCACTCTGCTCACTTGCATTCTCCCTCCTCCATCCCTCCCTTCTCTCTCTCTCTAGACCCTACTCTGCTTCCTAGTCTGGACAAGCTTCCTCTGATTCACTGGTTTGTGTGAAAGAAATGGCCACAGATGCCTCCTGAATTTACCTGTTACGGATCTAGCCACTCAGATGCTCAAGAAAAGCAATCTGACAAGCCAAACCGTGGAGGGGAGGTGCTGGGTTCTATAAACATGGTGGCCAAAGCCAGTCCAGCAGCCTTATGAAAAGCAGTCCAATTAGATGGGACTGAAAGAGAGAACGATAGACTGCACACATAACAGGTATAATTTACTTATAATGCATGTACAATCATTCTCCTAATTTGTGAGTCAAGATGAATAAGTAGTAGCATTACCTGGGTTGCCTAGAGATTTCTATCTCACTTGAGAACAGAGAAGATCATTAGGTGCATAGAAATAGTTTCAAGTATATATCTATATCTAGACAGGTGGTTCATAACCATATGGGCTATGAATATAAATGTGTGTGTGTACATACATTCCTTTAATTCTGAAGCCGAGCTGTTCTAATGGTGCCTTTAAGAATTTGTCAGGACTTCAAATCAGTTCTACCTGGTTCAGTCATGGCTGAAGAGGCAGGCATCACTGTAATAGACCTGAATTTTTAAGGGTATGATAACCTTTATCATGACAAGAAAGATAACCTGAACAGGAAGAATTCCAGCCTTGCTAGGACCTTAATTTCCCTCTGACAGAAGAAGGGTAGTAGACGTGTTGCAAAGCAACCAAATCTCTTGCACAAAACATTTTAAGCACAAAGAGGGTAGTGTCCAGCCAAACAGGATGGTGCCCTGCTCAAAGGTGGTAGCTAACTGAGTCACTGTGAATGTGTGTCATTGTCCTACAGTCGCACCGATACGACAAGTCTACACATCAGGCTCCGGAAAGGGGTCGTTACACCTGTCCTGACTCACCTGTTCCAGGGTTACAACCTGCAAATTTTCCCATTTTGGAAACCATGCCCCAGAGGCAAGACAGTGAAACTTGGAGTGTGATCCTGCTTCACATTGGATCTGCCATCCCGGTTTAGAAGGCAAGCAGGAGTTGTCTGGAAGTCTACCATTCCATCATAATCCGAGGAAGTGCCTGAAAACAGAGAGGGATCTTTCATCACTCATTATCAACTACACAGAACTATCGGTAGGCTCTCTCCTCGGTGGTGAGAGATTTCTTGGCATTCTCCGTGCTAGCCCACTGGGTTGAGTGCTCTGTTCTACCTTCCCAACAGATCAGTGGTCTTCACTTGTTCTAACTCTTATGGCATTGAGCCAGATGAGAGTAAGGGAATTAAAAAATAAATGCAATAAGAAAATGATTGCTCTTTTTGGAAATGAAAATTGTAATGTCTCTCTTTCCCATCTCTTTTTCCTTCCTATCCTACCTCAATGTTCTAATAGAGGTAAAAGAAGGCTGTAGGTGCTTCATGAGCTGTTGCTGAAATACACTGTGTGGCTGGGTATGTCTGCCTGTTAGGTAAACGTGTCTAATTTCCCAGGCCTCCTCCAATGATACCAACCTGTAGGGAGGAGATAAGTATTTAAGAGCACACACACACCCCACCCCCGCCATCAGAAGTCCTTTCTGGCTCTGTCTGGAGTGCTATTCATTCTTGCCTTTGAAACACCCGCTAGGCTGTGAGGTTCTCTTTTTCAGAATTAGCACTGGGTGTGGCTCCCTTGGGGAAGTACTAAAAATATGATGCTCCACATATGGCTTTCTTGGGTTACTGCAGGTGTGCGTGTCCTCACTAAAGGCAACAACCTGGTTGCTCTTCAAAATTGCTTCTCAGATCATTTGCCAGCGTATGTGCAATGTATTCTCCAAGTATGTGTGGCCTGGCTCCTCTGCACCCAGTCCTGTGGAATTCGAATGAACCGAAAGCTAAGAGAAGTGGATGTGGTGAGGTCATGGTTTTGCTTTTCTTGTTTCCCGGTAAACAGTGTCCATCTTTCCAAAACCGATAGATAGGTGCTGCTGTGTTTATGGTTATGCTGTGTCTGTGGTTGCCGTTCCCAGAGGGGCCCCCTTCCTGCTATTCTTTCCATAACCTGAGAGGCTGTTTTCAAAGTTTGAAATCTGCTCTGGTCGCCCTGTATTGATTTTTTTTCTCATTTTAACATAGCTTAAAGTTTAAGATTGATATGTAGCTCTTTGTTTCTTTTCTTGCTTGACTTAATTGAAATTCCTACCGCTCCTTCCTAGTGGTAAAGGAAAACCGAACAAATAAAACTGAATTATGTCTTCTTAAAACAGAAGATCAGAAAAATAAAGAACACTACTGTCTAAGAGGAGATCAACTGTTTTTGCAATGTTTAGAATTGTTCTCACACCAAATGGTGGAGACATGGCCACTATCAGGTTAATTTGATAGCAATGAGAACTGCAAGAATATGTCTCTAGAAGGAAAAGATCATCTGAAGAACCGAAATTAGCAAAGATATTCATCTAATAGGACTTTAGAGAAAACAAAGACTTCTGATGTCTGCCAGCTAATACAGATGAGAATTTTTGATTGAAAGTCCATCTATAAGGAACTAGTTGTGGCTTGAAAGCACTGCTCTGCATAACCTCTTGAAAACGTAAACATGACTCCAGGGTACACGTAATTGAACTCCGCAAGGATTGTTGGAAAGAAGAGGGTCTTCGTTAAAGCGTTTCTGTGCAAAGTTTGCCTTCAGCAGAAATCGTATTTATTTCTAGACATATTCAGCAACTCCATATCCATGATGCACCGTCTACTCTCTCATAGGTGCTGTTCCCAAGAGTAGTAGTGTTTTTTATCAAAGGGCATTAAAATGTTATACAACCTGATTTTACCAGCTTGATTTGCAAACTGAGATTCAGAAAGGTTAAGTGGCTCGGACCCTAGTCCTTGTCTGCCCTTGTTAGACTTGCAGGGCTCTGCCCAGGCCATTTCGGGTGGAGGGAGAGACAAACAAATGGTGACACAGATAACACTATCCATCTGGGTCACTCCCGCAGTTCATAGTGATCCATCTGTACTGATGCAAGAGATATGGGCTGGGAACACAGGCACAGGGCCACCTGGGCTCGCCTCGGTCACCTCTTCTCTGAGCTTGCTGCACTCCTCTTTGATTCCCACACAGCCGCTATTTATCCTGGCTGCCTAAGCATTTCCTGCTCAGGTGTTTAACTGGCATACAGTCACAAAACATTGACAGTATGGAAAGCACTATGCTGGGGAATAGACTGTTGATTTCATGCTGCTCACGTAAATATCTCCAGTTTTATTAAAAAGAAGGAAATGTAGCAGAGGGAGGGAGAGGAGGAGGGGGAGTGGGAGGGAGGGAAGAAGGAAGGACAGAAAGAAAAAGGGTTTTTTGGACATTTTCTGCAACTCCATATGCATGGTATCCAGTTTGTTCTATCACGGATTCTGATCACAATATCAATATTATCTTGCTTTTCTATGGAAGTGAGAAATATGTTATCACTGTCCTTCTGGTCATTGAAACATGAGTTACAATGATGTCTATGATTAAAGCCCAGGAGCCCCGCATCCTACGGTTGTGACCTGGGCAAGTTACTTGTTATCACCTTGCTTAAGGATCCACATCTATATATTGAGGATAGTAATAATACCGTCCTCCCAGCATGACAGTTTAGAAACAATTATGTCAGCAACTTTAAAGCTCACAGAACCATATCTAGCTCCATTAAAGACATTCAATACGTGTATAACCTGTTGACCTAGAATCGACTTTGATTTATAACAACCCTACTGGACAGGGTATAACTGTTCCACATGGTTTCCAAAGCTATAAATCTTTATGGAAATGGATGGCCATATCTGAGCAGCCGGAAGGGTCAAAATGCTGACCTTTCATTTAGCAGCTAAGCATTTAATCACTGTGCCTCCAAGAGAGCTCAATAAATGTATGAGGGGTACCCCCCCCCCAGAATTTTATTGTTGTTGTTGTTAGGTGCCATAGAGTTGGTGTGGACTTACAGAGGTTCTAACACTGCCTGGTCCCGCACCGTTCTCAAATTTTTTGTTATGCTTACGTCCATTATTGCAACCACTATGCCAATCCATCTCATTGAGGGTCTTCTGTTTGGCTAACCCACTTTACCAAGCAAAATGTCCTTCTGATAACATGAGGCAAGTCTCACCAGGCCGACTTCTAAGGAGCATTCTGGGTGTACTTCTTCTAAAATATTTGTATTTCTGGAAGTCCATAGTATATTCAGTATTCTTCACCAACACACTTCAAGTGCATTGATTCTCCACCGGTTTGCCTTTGTAGGATGCAGCGTTTGCATGTATATAAGGCAATGGAATAGGCCATGTCTTGGGTCAGGTATTCTCTTAGTTCTCAAGATGCTATCTTTGTTTTTTTTAAATTTTGAACAGCAGCAGCAGATTTGCCCAAGGCTATATTTGTTTGATTTCTTGAGTGCTGTTTCCCTGAGCACTGATGATGAATCCATTTAAATAAAAACCTTGACAAATTTAATATTCATCATACTGTTGTCTGTTGACTAGTCAGGAAGGCTTTTCTTTTCATTATGTTGAAGTATGACCCATATTGAAGACTGAAGTATTTTATTTTCATCAGTAAATGCTTCAAACCTTTTTCAATTTCAGTAAACAAAGCTGTGTCACCTGCATATTGAACGGTGTTAATTTTTCTCTAATTCAGATGTCATGCTCTTCTTGATATCGTTCATTGTGTTACTCAACATAGACTAGAGAAGCAAATCCAGGGAGACACATATGTGTATAAGAAAGAGCTTTATCGGGTGCATAAACAACTGTGGTGAGGAGAAGCTGATGGTGCCCAGCTATCAAAATATATAGTGTCTGGGGTCTTAAAGGCTTTAAGATAAACAAGCAGCCATCTAGTCCAGAAGCAACAAAACCCACATGGAAGAAAGCACACCAGCCTGTGTGATCACGAAATGTCGATGGGATTGGGTGTCAGGCATCAAAGAACAAAAAATGCTATCATTGTGAATGAGGGGGAGTGCAGAGTAGAGACCCAAAGCCCATCTGTAGGCAACTAGACATTCCCTTAAGAAGGGTCACAGGGATGAGATGAGCCAGTCAGGATGCAGTATAACAATGATGAAACATACAACTTTCCTCTAGTTATGTAATGCTTCCCCCCTCCCCCCTACCATCATGATCCCAATTCTACCTTACAAATCTGGCTAGATCAGAGGATGTACACTGGTACAGAGAAGATCTGGAAACAAAGGAAATCCAGGACAGATAAATCCCTCGGGACCAATAATGAAAGTAGTGATACCAAGAAGGTAAGGGGAAGGTGTGGGGAGAAAGGGGGAACCAATCACAATGATCTACATATAACCCCTTCCCTGGGGGACAGACAACAGAAAAGTGGGTGAAGGGAGACGTTGGACAGTGTAAGACATGACAAAATAATAATAATCTTTAAATTATCAAGGGTTTGTGATGGGGGAAAGGGAGGGAGGGGAAAAATGAGGAGCTGATACCAAGGGCTCAAGTAGAAAGTGAATGTTTTGAGAATGATGATGGCAACAAATGTACAAATGTGTTTGACACAATGGATGGATGGATGGATTGTGATAAGAGTTGTACAAGTCCCCAATAAAATGATTTTGAAAATAAAATAAAAAGAGCTTTATATATAAAAGAGTAATTGTATAGTGAGAAATAAAATCCCAGCCCAGACGAGATCAAGTCCATAAGTGTGATATTAGCTCATATGTCCAATACCAGTCTATAAATTCCTCTCCAGATCCATGCAACACAAGCAATGACACCAAATTCAGGAAGATCACAGGCCAGTGGGTAGAAAGTCTTGTGGATCCAGTGACGGTGGGAGCATCTCAGCGCTGGCCTGGGTCTCCACATGGCTCCTCCAGTTCCAAAGTTCTGACTCCATCATAGGAGCTCCATCTGGCTTGTCAGGAGGAAGACAAAGCAGACTGAGCATGTGTCCTGCCCCCAGGGAGGAAAACAGGAGTTCCCAGAATCCTCAAGAGAAGGCCATTCCAACACAGAGGCTTCGTTGGCTATGACTTGATTGACAGGCTAGACTCCACTCCTTGGCCATGTTGACAGGAGATTCTGTAACTGCTACATTCATCTGCTGGGATTATTTGCTCAGCACACAGAATATGTAAAGCCTAATGAACACTACTCATCTGTCACTTTGTCACACCAAGGAGGTATACATTATTGCTTCGATTCTGGAAATGATGCCACTGGTATTTAAAATTTTGATCGCCCCCGGAAGACAAATTTTAGCAGACTAAGACAAACTAGAAAGTAGAACCTGGTGATCTAATTCTGACAAAGGAAAAGAGCCTCTTAAAAATCTTCTAAATAGAAAGGGAGCACTGATACAGTGCGGGAAGACGGCCCCTTGGGTCCGAAGGCACTTAAAATATGACTGTAGAAGAACAGCGTCAACCTTAATAATATGAATGGAATACCATAAATCTAAAAGGGACCTTTATTTAAAGATAGGGCACAACCAACGTGAGAAGAAACAACTGCAAGCATGCACTGGACGTTGGAATGTGGAATGCATGTGGAGGTTTTAAAAAGTCCATGCAAACATTGTATTGCCTTTCAGTTCCATTTTTCCAAAAACATTTTGAAGCCTATTATGCAAAATATGAATCAAGGAAAATTGGAAGTTTTCAAAAATGAAATAGAATGCTTAAAGATCAATATCCTAGGCATTAATGAGCTGAAATGATTTTGATATTGATAATTTTGAATCAAATCATCATATGATCTATTATGCCTGGAATAACAAATCAAAGATTTTCAGTAATCTTCTTGATTGCCAGTAAATGTATGCATTATTATTATTATTATTACCACTACTTTGGTTGCTTAAGCACAATAACCTTCACTGTTCTTAGAAGTACCTATTTCATTTGCTACTGATCTGTCTTCCTACTGAATGTTTTCTACTGGAAATCATCAGTGCCATTTGTCCCTCAATTACTTGCAATACCCTGTAACTTGCCTGTCCCAACCATTCTTTGCCCTATTTTGCAATATATAGCATTCAATAAAACCAAAATGTAGTGGCCTTTACATGACTGAGTGGTGTGTGGGTCTTTTAATGTGTGTCTTTATGAATACACACATTGTTTCCCTGCCCTTGTCTGCTGTCATGTTGCTTGACTCTTCGTTGTAAGTCTAATTTGCTCAGAATCGAATCAATGGCATGGATAATGTGCTGCAGGTGTGCCAACAAGGAAAATCCAGCTAGTGTGAAATGTATACATAATAGGAGAGAAGATCATCTGAAAGAGTGTTTCTGGGAATCTCCTAAAAATCAAGGGAGTAAGCTTCTGTGTAAGCATTTTAATATATATTCGGGCTGCTTAAAAGACTCTTTTTAAGTCACATTCTTACTCTTGGTTGAGGTCCAGGAGAGGTGAGCTTGCCAAACATCTGAATCCCAAAGAAGTGGATCATCACGATGCTAATTTTATTACTAGAAATGCAAAAAGAACTTAGCCCAACTTTTGTTCACCGCATGTTCTGGCTAGAATAACAGGAAGTAGACATTTGTTGGAGAGAAAAGTGTGAGAGTTTTGAAGATCTGACTTTTGAGTCTCTTTCCAATGTTTAGAGAATTTCTATAAGCATAAGACACAGTGTGGGATAGATTTTCACTTTTCCAGGATTCCTGGACCCCAAGACTCCTCCGCAGCGAACATCCTGGAGTCAGGAGACAAAGTGTGACACCAGAGAGCAGCAGGGGTGTGGCACATGATTGGTGGCAACGGAAGTGGTAGAATCTACAGCGCAAGCCGTGAGGCTCCCACCCACGGAGCAGGTAGAGGGGAATGCCTTTAGGCAGGAAGTTCACTTGCTGGACACTTAATTCTGGAAAGCTGGTTTGCAGATCCTGAATGGCATGGATTGACCCAGTGGCTACAACACTGAGTGCAAAAACAATAATTGTAAGGATGGTACAGGGTTGGGTGGTATTTCTTTGGTTTGTACATAAGGTC
>NW_022111369.1:82255327-82257831 GCF_000313985.2 Echinops telfairi | reverse complement strand
CAGGGTCAAAAACACACAAGTAAGCCTTTTTTTTCCTTTCTGTTATTCTCTGCTTTCAAACAAGACTAATCTGATGTCAGCAATGATATCCTTCATTTGACATTGTTTTCTGAATTCAGCTTGAATTTCTGGCAGCGCTTTTTCAATGTACTGTTCCAACCATTTAAAAATTATCTCCATCAAGATTCTACGTTCATATTGTGTTTGGCCGGGTTGACTAGAGAAAGAAGGCTCCACCTTGGATTTCTTCCTTTCAGAACTATTGGTTCTTGATCATAGATTACTTGAAGTGGTAGAATGTTGACTATTTTCTTATGCTAGAAGAAAATAAAAGAAAAAATGGATAATTTTGCATTATCAAGACCATGATTGTATGCCTATCAACGGTTCAGCAATCTTGGTATAACTGTCTTCCACTTCCTTCTGTAATCTCTGAAAATGTGACTTTAGTATTGAGGCAAAACATCAATTAAAAACATACAACAACATCAAATTTTATTGAATTATTTTGCTATCCACTGGCCTATTGAAAAAAATTTTTCAAGAAAGAATTGTTCATTCTTTCCATATGTCCTCAAATGTGGGTTGGACATATCCCATTTATATGTATTAGTTACTAAAAAAAAGTATAAATGATGAGTGCATGTGTTAGACATAGAGGGAAGAGGCAAACACGTGTTCATAGAACAGAGAACAAAACAGCAATAAGACATTTTTAAAGGTATTTTTGTTTTTTGAGTGCTGCCCAATTCTTGCTCGCAGTAATTCTTGAGATAGAATTCCATTTCTGCCCTTGGATTCTGTGTTAGACGGGGTTCTCTAGAGAAACAAAACCAGGACACTTATGATTTTAGATAGATGGATGGATGGATAGATAGATAGATAGATAGATAGATAGATAGATAGATAGATAGATAGATAGATAGATAGATAGATAGATACATACAGCATGAAGGAATATAACAGCTAATTAGTCCACACAGCAGTACAGAGGGCTCAGTTCAACTCACTTTCATGCAACAGTTAATATACTGGAAGTCCTTCAACTCAGGAGAGCTTCTGGGTGCAAGGTCAAGGGAGCAGACAGCGGAGTGCTCCACAGAGCAATGCAGGCAGTCCGGCCACAGGCAGCAAAAGCAGGGCAGGTCACCAACAGTCAGCCAGATGAAAGGATCCAACAGTCCCAAGCTCAAGCGATGTATACACCAGCAGCATGGCGAAGCAGGTCTCAAAGGAACCTCAAGCTCTAGTGACACGATCCACGGGTTGTGTGTCCCACAGGCGGTGTAGCTCACAAATTGAGATGGAGAACTAGCAGCTGCACACTCATCTGATCACCAGAGAGCAAGAGAGAGCTGGGTGGGGCTTGCCGAGCCATTTATCTCTTTGCCCTCCAATCAAACTTTGACCTAATTAATCCCACATGTTCTTATAGACCAGGTTGACACAATAAACTTACCTAGCACCGATTCTGTGATAAATTTCTATATTCTTAGAAGAACTTCCTTATTGGTTTCAAGTATTTACCATAAGTATGCCCTGACTAACGTAGAAGTTGATCTGTATTCATTGTACATGGATATATTCATAATTAGGTGTTCTGGGTACGTGCTTGACTACTAACCAATAGGTTGGTGGTTCCAGTTCACACAGAGTTGATGTGGATAAAAGGTCTGGCAATCTCTTTCTGAAAGGTCATACTCATTGAAAACCATGTAGAGCATATTTCTAATCTAACACATCTCACATTTGGGGTCACCAAAATTAGAATCAGTATGATGGGAACTGGGGAAGAAGTTGCCTTGTAGGCAGAGCATCTCGTTGAACCTCACTTTCCTATGTGTTAAATGTCCTCAAGATGATGTCCCAAAGTGGATGCTCCAATAAAACATAGCAAGATGTGAGTTTGGAAATTTAACCTGGTTTGTGAAACATTTGCTTCTTAAAACTTCCAAGCAATCATAGTTGACTGCTGTGGACTAGATGTAAAATGCTTAGACAATTTCACCATATCATTTTCTAAATGTAATATAATTTACTTTTATGATGTATATCCTAAGAAGATGTAGACTGATGCTTAAGGACTGTGATGTGGTCATTATTTTGTAAAAAATAATAATAATAAATGAAGATGAGAGGAGAAAGGAAAAGAAGGAGGAAATCTATCACAAAAATGAATACAAGGCACAATTAGAAGAGTGTGGAGAAAAAGAAAAGGTGAAACCCTGATATTGTTTTGAGAAAATAGGACCCATAGGATTAGGCTTAGAGAGGCAATGGCAATAATTTTTATCTACATTGATTTTTTTTTTTTGCAAAGAACAAAAACAAGAAAAACCATTTTTGTCCCATTAGCAGATTTCGGAAACAAAAGTTAAGTTCAACATATGTTTAACACAATTCTAGCTCGGTACAAACATTTAAACTATGTAAAAACAAATATAATTTTTTTTCAAAATCGTTTTATTGGGAGTTAATACAGATATCATATCACTCCTTCATTC
>NW_022111369.1:82249572-82253771 GCF_000313985.2 Echinops telfairi | reverse complement strand
TTTTTTTTAATCTGCCTTTGGCTCCCTTTCAAAACTTCCTTGCTAATTTGTGGTAGGGAGTCTTATGGATCATGTCCCTGGAATAAAAATCTTCCGTTAACCTCTGGTACTAATTTCTTAAAGCACTGTTGAGAAGGGGATATTGGGCCAAAGTAGGCTAGCTCCATATTGTAGTACCAGGACAGAATTGTACAGAATCAATTGTACAAAATCAATCTTTTCATGGCCGAATGCTATTTACACGAACAATGGGAGTCAGTTGTCCAGGACATTTTATATAATATTCACTGAGAATGTCAGCCACAGACTTGCCGGAATATTATATACCTTAACGCATCATTCAGGGCATTGATGAAGCAACACCATGATTATCCGCCTACCAACAGTTCAACAATCTTGTTATAGTTGTCTTCAGCTTCCTCAGACACCACGGATGGTCAGTCTTGAGTCCTCAGGTTACCAGTGTGCCTAAGGCAGAGTCCAGTTCACCCACTTTATTTTTTGCATCACATCTCACTGATGCAGCCTCTGGAGCATGCCGTGTACCCTGAAGATCCAGTATTCAATGCCATTGCATGCCCAGGGTATAACTCAGAAGTCTGGGCCAGGGTGGCCCATTCTGTGCATACTGCCAGGGACACTCCCTGCTAGGTCTCCAAAAGCTACAAATACAATGTTTTAATAAAAACAATTTTATGGGGGCTCATACAACTCTTATCACAATCTGTACATCAATTGAATCAGGCATGTTTATACATATGTTGCCCTCATTCTCTTCTACACATTTACTTTCTATTGATCCCTCGGTACCAGCTCTTCTTTTACAAATACAATTCTTGATATGGGCAAATATTTAAGACATTTAGCCACATTGGTATGGGACACTATGCAGAGAAGCTGTTCTGATCTTCCTTATGGATTCTTCATAGTAGATAGACAACATCTAGTGCAGTGGTTCTCACCCTTCCTAATGCTGCGACCCTTTAATGCAGTTCCTCATGTGGTAGTGACCCCCAACCATAAAATTATTTTCGTTGCTACTTCATAACTGTAATTTTGCTACTGTTACGAATTGTAATGTAAATATCTGATATGCAGGATATATTTTCATTGTTACAAATTGAACATAATTAAAGCATGATTAATCACAAAAACAACATGGAATTATAGATTGTGAAATATTTATTTCTAATTACAAATAAATAAAATTTTGTCTTGAAGCATGGTGTAGCATCGGTAACAGTCTTCATGCTGAGTACGCGTATGTGCGTGTATCTGCCTGGAGATGGATAGAGGAACGGTGTCTCGGTTCCTAAGACCTTCGAAAATATGTGTTTTCTGAGGGTCTTAGGCGACACCTGTGAAAGGGTCGTTGGATCCCCAATAGGGTCATCACCCACAGATTGAGAACCGCTGATCTAGTGCAATGGAGAGAAATCTGGGTCATATTCTAGTTCTGTACATGTACTAGCTACCTCTGAACAAATTATTGAAACGCAGTCTCTTCTATTCCTCTGCAAAACAGTTACTGGTGTGATGAAAGGATATGGAATTCGCTGAGCTTAATAAAATGGATCATTTAATGTAAAGAGGCAATGTAACCAAATGGCCTCCAAGAGGATTTTGTCATCCTTTACCATTTGGTTTACTCGAGTCCTAGTACAAACTTCCCAGAGAGGTGTGAACCGTGCTCATGAATTTGACCTAAGGTTTGGTAGCTGTATGGTACAATATAAATGAGTTAACACTTGGTTTGCAAATTCTAGCTTTATTATTGATCTTGCTCCCCACTAACTGAGTGAATTTGGGCACACCACTACAATCCTTTGATGATTTTTTTTTTATTAAATAAAAGGTGTGTCAAGGGGGTATACAGTGTTTCAAAATCTAGCTTGCAGGGCTAAAATCTCAATGGGCTAACATGTGTGAGTGTACTTATCAACAGCAATTCTTCAAATAAGTATCAGGTGATATGTCAAGTATATGTTTCCAGATGAAATGCATTTAATTTGACGGTTCTGTCTATTTTTCATTCTCATAATATTAATCTTAGTTTATTGTGCTCTGGTGGCTCACATATTACTGTGATGCTGGAAGCCATGCTGATATTTCAAATAGCAGTAGGGCCATCACAGTGGACAGAGTCAGCAGTTTCCAGACTCAGATAGAGTAGGGAAAGAGGGCTGAGCTATTTCGTTTTGAAAATTGTAAAAAAAAAATTTTTTTAAGAGAAATTTGTCCAAGAAAACTTGATAAATCACAACAGAACAGTCTCTGATATGTTGCTGAAAGATAAGCCACTAACATTGGAGCCTCCAAGCACACAGGGGCTGTACGATGGACTTTCAGACAGAGCAGGGCCAGGTAACTTTCTGTTCTGTTGTACATGGGGATCCCTTGAGTCATAGCTGGTAACTAAAAACATCATTTGAGCTTGACGTTGGGGGGAGGGGAGAAAAATGAACTTGTAAGCATAAAATGAAAACAAAATCTTCATTTATAAATGTAAGAACCAATCTAAAGATTCAATTTAAAATCTTCTACCCTTTTTTCTTTTTTGGAAGGGTGGTACTATGCATAGCACTCTCATAACAATGTTAAGTATTTAGAAGACTGGTCAAAAAATACATTAAACAGATTTGAAAGGGGGTGGATATAAAGTTAGAATTTCTGAGTCATGAAGCATCAGACAGCGATTCCAGAAAGGTGTAACTTTATTTAAAACTGAGCTGCTGTGAAATCAAGCCTGCTGCCGACGCCTCTGAATCAACAATCTCTGTTGGCAAATTGTTATGCTGACAAGTTCTCACATAGACTGAAAAGTTTCCACTTTGTAAACAATAAGTGGGTTCTTGAGAGTCTAGCTTATCAAATACTAATTAGTTCAAGGAATTAAGGGACCCAGTGAACCTCTCTACCACCTCGAGACCAGTAGAAGTGGATGGTGCCCAGCTACCACTACCAATTGCATTTGGAGAGATCACAATTGAGGTTCCTATTTAGAATGGGAGAAGACTGTGGGATAAAACTATAAACCATAAACTAAAACAAAAAGACCAGGCATATTGACTGAATCGAGCCCGATGGAACTTTGGGTATTATGACTCTTTTTCATTCTTCAGAGGTTCAAGTATCAAACAATAGGAAGGTCTGGACCGTGAACTGACACCCTAGAGTGGTATGTACCCTTCAGAACAATTACTCATTTGAGGCCAAAGGAGTAGTATTGGCCCAAGGACGAAGTTCTCAAAGCATGAATGGGTAGAAAAGAAGAGGGAATGGAAGAAACACAGGGCAAAAATGAGATACACGATATATTTTGAAATTTGCAATCAGTGACATAATTGCTGAATGGAAAACAGATTTGCTGCTTAAACTTTCATCCAATTTATCCAATAACCAGATGTGTGACCTTGAATGAGTCACTTCACTTGGGTAAGCTTTGTTGTTGTTGTTGCTGTAAAATGGGCCAAATAGCAAGACTTTTAGTATCTCTGAAAAAGGAAAACATATTTGTAAATGTTTTAAACAGATATAAAAATGAATTCCACATTTTAATCCAGGGCTTACTTCCCTGGATTCTTCTTACCCCTCCGTTGCTCTCCACATTTCTTAATTCTTTTCCTCTCTGGCCTGTGAAGTCAAAGCTTACAGAAAGGTCAGCTGTGCTGGAAGTCTGCTTACAGAAAGGTCAGCGGTTCAAGGCCACCATCTGCTTGATGAAGGGCAAAGGTGAGGCAGTCTGCTTCCTTAAAGACTCAGAGCCCTGGAAACTCCATGAAATAATTCTACTCTGTCTCACCAGGCCATGACAATGGCAGAGGGCTTGGTTTAGTGATTTTGTGTAGTTAAAAGTTCTTGAGGTGAGAAAATAAAGTCTAATTTATTAAAAAGGTGTGAATGCTATGAGTGGTCTCTCCCTTATGTCATTTGCATGTTAACATGGTCTAGCAACAAACAAACAAACGCACTGCAATGGAGTCAATGCTGACTCATAGCACCTGCCTGTGGGTTTCTGAGGCTGTAACAGTTGACGGGAGTAGAAAGCCCAGTCATTCGACCAGGGAGCTGCTGGTGGTTTTGAACTGCCAACCATGGGGATAGTAGCCCAACGAGTAACGACTACATTCTATAATACCTAGATACAGGCTAGAAGAAGAAGCTGAGAGAGGGTTGTGGAGAGAGGTCAGGGTGGGAAT
>NW_022111369.1:82247866-82249294 GCF_000313985.2 Echinops telfairi | reverse complement strand
CACTGAAATGCTCTCTCCTCTGCTGCCCTGGTCTGCAGTGACACTGGCAGATGCTAAACTTCAGCCTGTTTAAAACAGCTAATTAGGTTAGAGAAACTGCCAGAATCCCAAAGTCATCCGAAAAAGTGCAAGACTTTGAGATCTGAGGCAGAGGTCAGAGAACACAAACCATGAATCCCATTTTAAGACAGTAACAAACAAACAGGCGCAGGGTGGCGTGGGGGGGGGGGGGCTAAAGCAAGTGAAGTAGCTCCTTGATAATACAGGGTCATCCATCAGGCCCTCATAACAATACTGTATTGGGATCAGGCATAAAAGGGCTCTGTCTCTATTCCCCAACGATCGATTTTGTAGGTTCAGAAAGGATGGTATTGCCACAGATGCTACCTCATTCCTAACATGTTCCTGCATCTATACCCACCTGGGATACCAGAGGATCTTTCAGAGATCAGCCTGCCCTTCCTGCTGGAGAACAGTTCCACCTGGAAGTGATCAGGTTGGAAAGGGGGAGCTGTTAAAAGGAATAAATGGAGCTAATAGCTGTACAGACTTCTTTATAGATTGCACAACAACATCCTAAAGTGAGCACTGCTGTGTGCAGCCCGGCTTCTCTAGAGTGGAACAAACCCCAGATCAGACTACTTGGTGTGGCGCAGATTCTCAATTCACCTTGCTCCCAAGGCCCTCCTCTTAGAGCTGCGCTCCATGGGGTTTTCAGTCGCTGTCAGGGAAGTCGATTGGTCTCTAAATGGAATCAGCTGCCAACCTTTCTGTTACCAGACAAGCGCGCAGCTTGATACCACCCAAGGACAGGCAAACTTAAAAACCTAGAGACCCAACTGTTCCAGAGAGGTCTCTCCAAAAGGTGTGTGCTGGACAGGGGGTGGGGTAACAAAACACACAACAGTCCATAGGACATCACTGCCCCCAACAGGGCCCAGAGGAAGTGCAGGTCTGGAGGCGGCCAGGAACAGCTTAGGGTGGAAGTCCCTGGGCAGGTAACTAAGCTGGCAACTAAGCTGACCCCGTCTGTGTTCGCCCACCCCACCAGTTGCAAGGATTTGGAGATGGTTGTCCCTCCCTAGAAACAGGTGTTCCTGCCCTCCAGCTTAGCATGAGGGGGTTGAAGACCCCAACCCAGCTAAGGCTCCCGTTAAGTTCCCAGTCCTGCCCCTACCCCGAGCCCTCGCCCTGACACCTAGGCAGATGCTCCAACAGGGTCACACTTCTTTCTCCCCAGTCTTCCTTCCTTTCTAGGCATCTATTTCCGTGGTTGCAGGGGGGTGTGGCCCAGAGATGGCACCTTGATGCCTGAGTACCACTGTGGCTCCACTCACCCCGGCACGCCCCACCCCTTCACAGGCACCCAGGCCCCAGGTCACAAAGTCCCACATCCTCCGATCAGATGGCCCGGGGTCAACCAGGGGG
>NW_022111369.1:82241670-82246405 GCF_000313985.2 Echinops telfairi | reverse complement strand
GGGAGCCGGCGCGTGTGCCCGCTGCACGCCCAGGTGCGCACGGTGCCCTCTGCGCCCGGCTCCTCCCGCTAAGCCGGCAGCTCTTCCGAGCGCGTGGGGATTTCATTGAACCACTTTTACTCGCCTTTTCTGCCATCCCTGCTGCCAGCTGCCCTCCCTGGCACTCCCCTTCTCGCCCCACTAGGTGACTCCCCAGGGTCAAGCTAAGAAACATCCCGGGAATGCGAGGGGGCGCCTGGAAGCTCCCCGCTGCCACCCTTCCCTTTCTTTGAAGAGGTTAAGGCAAAAGCCAACCATCGCTCCCCTGGCTCTAGGATATGCTCCGGTTTTGGGAAGGGGGCTCCCTGTAGTGTCACTTGTCTTGGGCAGGGAGGGCCCGTGGTTCCTTAAGACTCGCTTCTTGCCAGTGGGAAGGTACCTTTTGATTTCCGGAGCTTGATCGCTCTGGTCTAGAACTTGGCCTGCTCAGCCGGGTTTTGGCTGAAGGCTGGGCACCTAGTAGGCACGCTCAAGAAAAACTTGTTGATTTATTGTATTCACAAATCGCAACCGCTGGACGCTGGGCGATGAGTTCCTCGCTTAAATACTGCGTTTGGGTCCTCATTCCTGAATGTGAACTTGCATTCGCAGTCGGGGGAAAAGTGGGATGCGGTTAGTTGACTAGGATCTGGATAAAATTGCAGAAATTGCTTGTTCCTTAAGAAAAAAATTAAGTTCCTTTGTGACGTGACTTTACAGCTGACTGATATAGAGGCTTGAGATCCGATGCTAACTCCCCGTCCCCCGGCCCCCTACATTCTAACAAACCTGGGGTAATTTAAAAAGAAGGAAAGAAAAGACAGCCTAAAGTTTTTACTCAGCCTTTGATAGAATCTTCATTTGAAAACTGAAAACCCTGGTTGCTTGTGTAAAGCGTTCTGAAAAGACTAAGAAAAATAACTTCCTCTAATTTACCCCTTCAAAGAAAAGTTGTGACCAGGAGACATATAGGCCACACCCTTTCATTAGTATTGCAAGGACTGCTTACTTTTGGCGGCTGGCATAGCCCACCTTGTAAGGGGACATGGCGCTCTTCCAGGAATTTCGTAATTAAGGGAGGTTTGGGGGGATTGCTAAGGTTAGGTGCCACAGAGGCGGTTCCAACACATAAGGACGCTGTGCCTATGGGGTCCTCTCAAATTCTGTCTGTTTTTAGCTCAAAGGAAACGATAGTGTACTTAAAAAAATTATTTCACCTTAAAGATGTCTTCTAGAGTTTTTCCTGGATAGGAGCTGGAATAGACTGGGCGGAAGCAGTAGCAGCATGGATTACAAAGTAATAATCTCATTGGCGCGGTTTACAGTATTTAAGGAAATCTGCAATCTACTTGTTCAGTATTGTTTTCAAAATACCTGAAAACATTTTAAAGTGCTTGGGAGAATTGTTAGAAAATGTCTGATTTGCTTTCACATTTTCAATTCCCCTGAGCGTAGGAATCAGTCTTCTGAGGAGTGTTTAAAAATGCTCATGTAAAGCCAGCTATATTTTTCTCTGAACAGCTGCTTCTAAAATATAATATAAGTCTGTTAATATCACGGCTGGTTAATTGCCCTTGCTTTAAATTTGAAATGCAGAAGCTACCATTTCATGACAATAAATTTATATAGAGCCAGCTTAATATTGAATTTCCTAACGTGGGCCAGAATATGTGATGGAGCCAATTGTCTAGTGGCTTGAAATAAAAGCTGTAGCTTGTATTAATCCTGGGGAATCAAGCAGAAGGGAGGGACCCATCTAATGACCTAGGAACTGTTTGTTCTGAACAGCTTCCACATTGATCTGCAGAGCCCAGAAATATGAAACTTGCCTGGGAAGTTTCAGTGAAGGCGGGGCCTCCACTTTTGTCCACATTGGAGAGCCTGAGGGTAGCTGGACTAGGAAAGAGGGGGCTGAGCATTTCTTATTAACTGGGCATGAAACCTTGCCAACGTGGTAAATGATCTGGCCGGAGCAGTCGATTACCTTGGAATGCTTATGGATGCACTCACAAGAAGCAAATGGTTGTGTTTTGGTACAATCCAGTAACAGATTCTTGGCCAATCCGGAAAGAGCCACTCCACTGTCAAATTAAGACAAACATTATCTCTTGCTTTCCCTTTGCAAACGGAAATCCAATTGATGCTCTAACTAAAAGCTGCTTTGTGTTGGACTCACAGAAGTACTTGAAAAATCCAGCCAGGCTCTCACTTAAGATGATCTTAATAGGTAGTGCTTTCAAAGGCTTGTGTGGGATTTCTTCTTGAGTCAAAAAAAAAGATAATAGCCCATCTTTAGAATAGGAGAATGACTTCCCATGGTTAGCTCATTCATGGTTGCCATTCTTACTTCTATTCTCAAAGCCACCCTGTGAGGGTAGCAGAGCTAGGGGGGGTTCCCCCTCTTTTAAAGATGAGAAAACAGGCTGCAAGGGAGGGTAAGCTACCTGGCTGAGTTCATATCGCACTGTGTGTAAGTAGGGGCAGTGTGCAGGACATCAAAATGTCCCTCTTGGGACTCTGGCCAGCCTAGGCCACCCTACCAGCCTTCTGTGAAGTGTCTGACATCCCACAGGTAAGAGCAGACGTGGGGTATCACCATTCAATGCTTGGAGTCTGAAAGCCAAAGGATGCTGAGTAGCAGAAAGGAAATATGGCTGCCTTGACCCATTTTACTCCCACCAAGAGGTAGCCCTAGGGGCATGCAAGGAAATTTCAAAATGTGCTCGATATTCATGAACACATTCCTGTCTATCAGCGTGTCTGCATCCGACTGGTCCCCACCACATGGTGGACACTGGGCAAACACTAGTGTGGGGGACGCGATGGTGTTCCCCGAGGTTCTCCATCTCCTTCCCACCATAGACCTCTCACCTGTGGCGGCGTCTTCTTTAATCCTTGGGAGTTTTCGAGTCATTCCGACACTGTCACTCTGCCAGAACAGCACTTATCCTGCCTTGGGACAATGATCCTGGAACGCGCATAAAATCTTCCCGCCACTGCGATTAGCCAGCATGTTCCAGTCCAGTAAGTAAGACCCCACATCCCTACCCTGAGTCTAAACCAATTTGAGGAAAAGCAAAGCAGAAAAAAGACGCAGATAACCTTGTGTGACTGATAAGATGACGGCCTGAGCCTCTGAGTGCGAGGTGGTTTTGGAATTCCAGTTATATACGTGCGAAGAATAAAGTGATATGTGTATATGTATGCATATACATAATAGATGTAATAGCCACACACATTATTATGTAGGATCAGTGTGAATGCCTCCCCATCAAATACATTCATATTAATTAATGAAATTTAACTTTATTCCAAGTCAGTGCTATACAAGAGAACCTTCTGGAAATGTCTATCTTGCCCAATATGTTAGCTTTAACCCTCGTACTGCACCCCAAAATTACACGGGCTTATCTAACACCCAGAAAGGAGCCCTGATAAAACAATGGTATAGTATCGGCAAAACACACAACATTCCTCTAGTTTTTTTATGCTAACCCCCTCCACCACCACCCCACATACACACACACACACACACACACACACACACTATCATGACCCAGTTCTACCTTAAAAATTTGGTGAGGCCAGAGCATGCACATTGGTACAGATAAGAGCTCTCAACACCAGTAGTCCAGGACAGATAAACCCCTGAAGAATAGTAATGGGGGTAGTGATACCATGAGGGTAAGAAAAAGGAAGGGGAGAAAGGGGGTAGCCAATAGCAATGGTCAATGTATAACACCCACCCACCCTAGTGGACAAACATCAGAAACAGGGGTAAAGAGAGACAGTGGACAGTATAAGATATTGAAAATAACAATTACAATTTATGAAGGATTCACAATGGTGGAAGCATGGGGGAGGGGGGAAAGAGGAGCTGATACCAAGGGGTCAAGTAGAAAGAAAATGCTTTGAAAATGATGATAGAACCTTGTGCACAAATGTGCTTGATACAATTGATGAATGGTTTGTTCTAAGAGCTGTAAGAGCCCTCAATAAAATAATTTTTTTAATGAGTTCAGCTGTTGGTTGAAGGTCACCTGTGTGAATCCACCAGTGACCCTGTGGGAGAAAAGACCCACGGCCTTCCATTCTAACTCATAGCAACGCTGTCAAGTATTCCGGAGGCTGTCAATCTTGACAGGAGCAGACAGCCTCATTTTCTCCCATGGATTACTGGTGGGGTTGAACCCCAGACCTTGTGGGTCGCAGTCTAGTGCTTTGCCAACATCACTACCAGAAACCGTAGGGCACTTTTAGTCTGTCTTTACAGGGTCATTGTGAGTGAGAACTTGGCACACAGCACCAGCACCCTCCCAGGTCTGGTTAGCAAAAAATGGAACACATCTTCCTCCCTCTGTATGACCAGAGTCCGCCCTGCAAAACTTAAGACCCAGAGAAGCAGAGAAGATGGCAGGAGGAAGGAACGGGCTTTTTAGTTCAGAGTTCTTCTCCAAACACATCTATTAGGTTAAGACATTTCCTGGAGATGACAACATAGACTAGCCAAGGTGACTACACTGGCACATCTCCCTATCTCCCTCCCTCCATATGTAAAGAGACACATGGAATAAAGAAAAAGCAACGTACATACCACCTTTGCCCATTGTTCTGCACACGGATTCATGCACTGGTGGTCCTTCAAGATGACCATGTTGTAGACAAGCAGACCTTTGGCCTAGCCTCACTTAAGTTCTTTTTTTCTGAGTGTCTGTGG
>NW_022111369.1:82233272-82241208 GCF_000313985.2 Echinops telfairi | reverse complement strand
AATCCTTGAATGGACATTATTTAGGAGTGAGATCCAGAAGCCCGATGTGAATGACTCTCAGTTCTACCATCTCACGCTGTGACTGCTTGAGTAAGTAGCTTAGCCTCTTTGTGCCTCAGTTTCCCAATCTGGAAAATGAGGACCTTGTTAGCAACAGTCTCACAGGATTGCTAACTTACAAAAAACACTTTGGACAGAACCCAAACCCACTGCCATCTAGTCAGTGCCAACTCATAGGGACTCTAAAGGTGCTAAGCAGGGTCCTATTCCGTCAATCATACGGTCACTGAGTCAGACCCAGCACCAACAGGAACAGAGTCTTAGAACTGGAATTGTTATTTCCCACTATGATCTAGACACTGTTAAGGTATGGACACTCAAGGAGAAAATAACACATTTCTTCTCCTCCAGGAAAACATCTATAAAGGCATTAGTTACAACCCAGTGGCAAAACTGAAACCCCTGCAGACATTTCAAGGAATTATTCCTAAGTCATTTTCAGGGCTACAGGGAGGAAAGTCAGAAGGGCTACTATGATTTTAGGTCACATTCCCTAAGCTGCTGCCCAGAGAGTGATGCTGTAGAAACCCCTGCCAGCATCTCGAGGTCTCTGGTTACGTCTCTGCAAAAAACTCACAGCTGCTGAACCCAGTTATCATCCACCACAGGCGGTGTCCAAAGAGTTTTCTCCACTCCCTGTGCCCTTGAGATCTCATGCCATTGTGTTGCTTTGGCAGAACCAGAATTGCACTAGGACTTGCACGCTCCCAGCCCTTACGCAAAAAGGGAGGACATGGTAAGAATTTAGTAATGGACACAACACCGAGAACCTCAGGAGACACAGGGACCCTCATTCATTTATGCAACTAATAGCATGAAGCGGTTACTCTCTGTGGGATACAGCCCTAAGCAAAGCAGACCAGGACTCTAAGCTCATGAATAAAGAGCAAATAGCATAGAATAGAAAATATATTTCTGAGGACTGATGTACTAAATTTGTAGCAATAGCAGTCAAGAGATACTTATGTAAGCCAACTTGAGAGTGAGGGGTTTGGAGGGGCCCTGGAGGAACAAATAGAATCAGAAGGTAGAAACTCTTTTATACCGTAGTCAAATATGAAACAAAGTGATGATAAGACCCCCACAGGAATAAACAAAATCGCTGTTACTCCGGGAGCTTTTATCCTTTCGAATGAAATCAGAGCACATGTCTTTAGGTGATACTATCGTTGCTCATTGAAAGCCGCTTTAAGATTCAAAAGACAGCCTGGCTTGGACACTTGGTATACATACAGACCATAAATTTTTTTACATTGTAGCATTGACATCTTTTGAAATTTTAGAAGATGCTTGTAGGTTTGTATTTTATATCTGCTCTAATTTTCTGTTGCTATGTAAAAAACTAAAAGTATGTCATATATATATATGACTAAGTGCTTCCTAAATTATTTTAAGAGTTACAGGGAGAATTTTACATATAATTCTCCTAATTCTTTTGGTTGGGGATTCAGACAAAGCTTGGATGGATGATTCTTCTAGTGGGAAACTGACTAGAGCCACTCATGCAGCTGCATTCAGCTAGCAGCGAGGCGAGGCGAGGCTAGGCTGCTCTGAAAAGTCCAGGAAAGTTTCCATCAAATGTCTGGCACTTTGTGATCCTCCATGAGGGCACCCGCTCCATCTTTTCTTTCATAAGAAAAGGCTTCATGAAAGGGAGCTGGCTTCATGAAAGGAAATGGAATCTCTCAGGCCCCATGAAGTCTGAGCCCAGACGGCCCAGAACTGTCACTTGTGCTGCATGCTGCTGTCAGCCCAAGCCATGAGTTAGCCAAGACTTCCTGGCTAGGGAAATAGTCCAGCTCTCGCATGAGGAGAGGTGTAAACGTAAAGGGAGGGAAAGGACCAATGCAGTTTCTCTGCCCTTTGTCAAATGCGATAATGCGCAAAACGTGGCTGGTGTATAACTAGGGCTCAGCAAGCCTTTATTGGTGCTAATGATGAAGAGGAGGAAAAAGAGAAAGCATTGTTGAATATTTCCAGTAACTCGGTAAATAGCAACCTCTCACTTCTCGCAAGGTCTGAATTCATTGAGGTGGGGGAAAAGACTAAGAAGTTTGTAGATAGGTTGTCTCTATTTGTAACGATAAAGATGATCATGGAGAATCGTTTTGTGCTTCCTGATATTACATCTCAGGATTTCTTTATTTTTTTAATCATTTTATTGGGGGCTCATACAACTCTTACCGTAATCCATATATACTGTCCACTCTTGCACTGGCAGAGATGGGCCCCCAGAGACCTTCTTTCATGTGATCTGCCCATAAAACATGGGGTTGGGAGGAGAAACCTGGGCTCATGTTTCCTGGGGCAAGTGCCCAAGGGGAAGAGTGAGGACCAGTAGAGCTTTGCCTGGCTTGTTCTCCCCACCCATTTTCCAGACAGAGCGGCCGTGAAACCCTGGCACAGCCCCCTCCTCACCCTACACATCCTGGAAGAGGCCGTGGTAAGGTAAAGAGGGTGCAGGGTCTCACACTCCAGAGGAACCCTCCAGATGCGGGAAGAAGAGCTGTTTCATTGACATGAATACTTACTCTTTAATGTCTGTGCACCGCGGAATCCTTTCCTTACCCAGGGCATGCTAAGTTTAATTACTGAAATTAGATACTTCTTTATAAATAGCTCAAATTATATCACAGCCAAATGTTTAATGTCAAAAAGAGAGACAATGAGGTATAAGGTGTGACAGAGAATAACGAGTACAATGTACAGACATCAGGATCAGAGCGCTTTTGTAAGGTAAGTGCTTAGCAGGTCCTCATCATTCTGGAAATAATGAGCAGGTTTTAAAACTAAGATTTTGAAGTGGATTGATTTGCAACAATAGATCACGGAAAGTGGGAAGGCAAACTTGCAGACACCTTGTAAAAAGGCACATGATGGCATTCCTACAGAGTAAAGCAAGTGGGGGTGATAAAGCAAGCTGAAAGTTCTTTCCAACTCAAAAATTATTGTTGTTTTGCTGTGAGTAGTAATTCAAACAAATGGATCACTTGTTGGTAGCTGGAAAACATTGCATGGATCTTGAGTTATCATCCTGTATAATCATCCTGGAAGAAGAAAGGGTGAGGGGGTTACCTTAAAGATATCCTGGACCACTTCTTCAAAGCTTTGTTTCCCTTGTATTTTTTGTTTAAAAAAAAAAAAATAACTGAGCAAATTCAAATTCAAATAGTTTGACTAATGGGAATTAGATAATGGAATTTTGTTAATATGGAAGAATGAAAAACTGTGGCTTTGGATGCAATTTAAAAAGAAGAGTGTCCCCTTCTATCAAAATACTTCCTGGAAATCTTTTTTCAGTCTGAAAGATTTCAAGACGTCAATATGGGTGCTCTTGAAACAAAGAGCAAAGTGCAGATGTCAGGTGTCTTGTTCCAAGAATGATTAAGGAGCCTAACTCAGAAAGGAAACCACAGCATCAAAAGGGTATCCTTCATAATGCTTAATCTAATCCATTATGTATAGCATCATTCAGAGAGATTCTTGCCACCGAATATATTTCTTTCAGATTTACCCTGAGCATCCGCCGCAGTATTTATTATCTGCTCATTGTGTACACCCAAGCTCCTAACTGGTTGGTGAGTGAGTTACAGAATGGAAGTAAGAGATAGATACTGCTCTCTTTATTCCTCAGATTCATATATCTAGGAGGCAGGACAAACACAATGACCCAAATAGGAGCTCCACTGTTATCAGAGGGACATTTACATGCTAAGTCTAATTCATTGCAATGATTGGAATCAGGTTGTCATATCTGACCTCCCGGTCAGCGCTGAGCTGGCCTGATTTAGCCAAATGGGAAAAACTGAGATAAGGGTTGCCGGTGGGGAAGGAGCCCAGCTGTCGGGGATGCGAGCAAGTCCATTTTAGTTTCTAGGATTGGGACTGAAGTCATCCTAAACATTTCCTGGCTGAAAGTACTATTGGGCCCAACAACTGGGTACAGCACAAGATATTGCTCCTGATATGTCAGACAATGACTATAGAGGCTGGGCAACAGGAAGGGTTATTTACTGAGAAGTCAGGAATCTAGAATGATGTTTGAGAGATAAGGAAGTCTTTATTATGATAGTTGCAAAAAATGAGGTGTTCCAAAGAAAGGAAATCGCTTATGAGGAAGCTTTGTGGGGAAATTGGAAGATCATAGAATTTCCCCATGAACTTTTTGAAGCCCCCTCGTATATCCCAGAAGGCATGTATATGTAATTTCTGAACCAGTAGCAGCTGCCTGGAATGCTTTGTAGAGAAGGATGCAGGGCCACATCCAATCTCAGTGGGAGAGAGAACAGTGATTGATTCATGATGTCTGCTGTGGATGAAGAATCATGTACGTTTGGAGTCCTGCAGTGTATTTGTGACTGTAAGCATTGTGGGGCTGTGGAATGGGGGAATGTACGCAACAAAGAAGGAGAAGGCTTTAGTGGTGGCTTTTATTTGTGGTGGTTAGCAAAAGCAGGGCAAGCCAGAGTGAAATAAAAAATAATGGGTACCCCCTCCCCTCCCCAATGGGATGAACAACAGTAACGTGACAAAGGGAGACAGCGGGCAGTGTAAGATATGAAAATAATAATAATTTATAAAAAGAGGAGCTGATACCAAGGGCTTAAACAGAAAGAAAATATTTTGAAATGTATGATGGTAATATGTATAAATGTGCTTGATAAAATTGATGGAGCTTATAAGAGCTGTAAAAGCCCCTAACAAAATGATTTATAAATTAAAAAGAAAATTTTAAATGGCTAAACAATCATCTTTCCCCAAATGACAGAAATGGTAGAATCACCACTTTCTAAATTGTTGTGGGGGGTGTGCAATTGTTAAGTAGACAAGAAATCTATTTGGCATGAGTTTAGGATCTGCATCCTAGTTAGTTGTTATGCAAATTCAGCCAAAGAGCACCTCAGTTGGTGATATTCTAGAGAACTCCCCAGTAAATAGGATTCAGAACCCACTGAGGCAACGATGTGGTAAAAAGGGATCAAGTAGACCTGAGATTGCAAATGTTAAAAAAGAGAATGAGCCAAGTACACAAAGGAGACATGAACGTTTAAAAAAGTGACTTTCAAACTCAGGTTTTTCATTCATAAACGGAAATAGGCGATATATTTTTGAAAACTCAGAAAACAAAACTCACTGCCACGGAGTCAATTCTGACTCATAGTGACCCTATAGAAAAAGAATTGCAATTAAAAGTAGGAGAATATGCCTCCTAGTTCTTTCCTCTATTTCTTTTTACTTTCCTCTTGTCTCACTATCATATTCAACCTTCATTCGACTCTCAGTACTTTCTCTCGACTACATTGCATTTGATCAAACCCCATCAGGCATTCTATGCCATCCTCGCCGTCAATTTTAGATCCCTTAGAGCAGTGGTTCTCAACCTGTGGGTCGCGACCCCCTTTAGGGGTCAAATGACCCTTTGATGGGGGTCACCCGATTCATAACAGTAGCAAAATAAGTTATGAAGTAACAATGAAAATTATTTTATGGTTAGGGGGTCACCACATATGAACTGTATTAAAGGGTTGCAGCATTAGGAAGGTTGAGAACCACAGTCTTAGAGGCAAAAGACATTTATAGAGGCATAAATTTAGGCATGCACTTATGTAAATACATTAATATATAATGATAGGGATATAGGTCTATGTACATATGTTTAAATGTTAAGCATTAAAGTAGCAGACGGGCATTAGGTCTCTACTTAAGTACTCCCTCAATGCAAGAACACTTGTTCTAATAACCCGGCCTTCTGTGATGCTAACCTTCTGACATGATCACTGAAGTCAAAATGGGTACATAAGCAATGTGGTGAAGTAACTGGTGGTGCCTGGCTATTAAAAGATATAGCGTCTTGAGTCTTAAAGGATGGAAGCTAAACAAACGGCCATCTGTCATGGAAGCAACAAAGCCCACCAACCTGTGTGACCACAAGGTGTTGACCGGATAAGGTATTAGGCATCAGAAGACCCAAAACAAACAAATATATCAATGCAAATGATGAAGGTCAGAGTGGAGACCCAAAGTCCATCTGTAGACAATTGGACAGTCCCTCACAGAATGGTCACAAGGAAAGAATGAGACAGCCAGGGTGCAGCATAGCACCGACGGAACACACAACATTTCTCTAGTTCTTTAATGCTTCCTCTTCCCCACTCTCATGACCCCAGTTCTACCTTATAAATCCAGAGCACATACACTGGTACAGATAAGAGTTCTCAACACATGGAATCCAAGAGAGATAAATCCCTCAGGAACAGCAATGGGAGTAGAGATACCATTAGAGTTGGGGGAAGGTAGTGGGGAGAAATGGGGAACCAACTACAATGACATATAACCACTCCCCTTTCCAGGGGGATGAACAACAATGTGGACCAAGGGAGTAATTGGGTGGTGTAAGATATGAAAATAATGATAATTTATAATTTATCAGGTCCATGAGGGTGGGAGGGTAGAGGAGAGAGGGGGAAAAAATGAGCTGATACCAAAGGTTCAAACAGAAAGAAAATATTTCGAAAATGATTACGGCAACAAGTACAGATGTGTTCGACACAATTGATGTATGGATTGTTTTAAGAGCTGTAAGAGCCCCCAATAAAATGATTTATTTATTAAAAAATAGAATATGAAAAAAATGGGACATATCCAGATCTTCTATCCTCTAAAAAGCTTCTATTCAGAAGTATTTATGTGCAAGTATAAATGGGGGATGAACATATTCACAAATTGGTAAATTCATAAATTGAGTAAAATCATCCCTGAGTTAGAGATCTTGTAAGGTGTGGGGACTGAAAAACCTGGGCCCAACATTCTTTGGCACCCCTCCCATGGAGAGGTCATGACTATGACCTCCCCTTGACTCTTGACTTTGTGACTCCTTTAGCCAATAAAATATTGATGTGGTACCCTGCCAGTTCCTTGGCTCAGGGCTTAAGATACTAACCACTTCTACTTTCTATTTCTTGGAACCTAGCCACTTCCTGGACATTCCCTTGTGGAGAGGAGCCAAGAGCTAGCACCACCTTGCCAGCAGGGAGAATGAGAGATTTTGGAAGTGAATCTTTAACCACTAGTTGAGCTGTCCTCGGTAGCCATTGCTGCGGGATGCAGAGAACAGCGTTCCCCAACAAGCCCTGACCTAATTGTGGATTCAAGGACAAAACAGATGGTTGTGCTGTCTTACGCCACAGATTTTGGTTTCTGGTGTATAATTGTGGATTGCTATTGAGGTGGCTCTGGCGGTGACCCTTAGCACAGCAGATTGAAGCCAATGACCACTCTGGCTCTGTTCAATCAGACAACTTTCTGTTGTGATTCAAGAAGATTTGATTGGCTAGATCTCAGGAGGTAGAACACTGAGCCTCTCTTCCTAGCCTGTCTTAGTCTGAAAGCACCACTGGATCCTGTTCTCAGTGGGTGAGCCTGCTGATAGTCGAAATACCAGTTGTGTAGCTTCTAAGAATCATAGCAAAATAGAAGCCACCATGGTGTGACAAACTAACAGAAGGATAGAGTTACACAGTAGTTCATAAAAGTCGGAAAGTAAAGTGAATGCATTATAGCAGGGGTGCTCACACTTTTTCAGCATGCGAGCTACTTATAAAATGATCAAGTCAAAATGACCTACCAACTACAAATATGCAAAACATATATTTATTTTTTACATTTCTTCATGAATGCATTGAGAATTCTTTATATGTACAATGTATGTTTATGTACCTTGCGTTACCACATGAGTCCATATTAGATAGCACAACATAACACAATTAACGTATATTCTTTGTCATTACCTGAGTTTACTCTGATAAGTTTCACTGAATGGAATGAGCCAGGGATGCATAGTCCAGACAGTAGCTGCTGACAGCCAGCCTCAAGCACA
>NW_022111369.1:82218625-82231936 GCF_000313985.2 Echinops telfairi | reverse complement strand
AAAAAGATTGCATCTGATAGGCTGCACTATATATCAAGTGAGTGACAGGATTGATGATAGGCTTGCTTCTATTTTTTTAATGCCCTGCAATCTACCCACACTACATTTGCGATCGACTAGTAGTTCGCGGTCGACGTATTGAGCACTCATGCATTTTGGATATAAAGCAAAAACGATTACTGTGGAGTCAGTTCTGACTCATAGCAACCCTGTAGAACAGAGGGAACCTGCCCTACAGTTTGTTTCTAAGGCTCTCCTGGGTTTTTCTCCAAAACCATTTTATTGGGAATTAATAGAGATAAATCATTCGCTTGTTCAATCACATCAAGCAGTATTGTACAGTTGCTACTACAGTCAGTTTCAAAGCATTCTTTTCCACCCTGAACTCCTTGACTTCAACTCCCTTTCACGCCACTGCCACCACCACCATCATTACTGTTCTCCCCAGAAACCCGTATTCTGCTTGCTGCCCATCAATCCAGGGCTTCGTATCTTGAAAAACAGAGAAACATATAACAGTTCAACATGGTGACCACCAAGGGCATAGCACATCTGAGATAAACCCCAATATGAACAAACGGAAAATACAGAACATTTAGGCCAGACCAGGCCTAAAGTGCATCAGAGAGGGCATCACCTGACCAGGTTTTAGCTGTTCAGGTCAGGGTTCTCTTCTCTACTCTTCTCTCCAGTGCGCTCTGGCTGGTAACCAGTTTCTTCCCATCCCTCTATTCTGGACAGAGGGACACCACAGGAGGCTTATTTCCTATGTAGATCCCACAAATGTGCTTGGGCTCCCACTGTCATCCATAGTAAGACTATACATTTTTCTTTTCTTTTTTTAGGAAAAAAAAAGGACTATACATTTGTATGGAAGCAGACTGCTAACTTTTTTCTGCTGAACAGCTGGTGGATTCGAATCACAGGCAATTCAGTTAACAGCCAAGCCATTCACCACTGCATCCCATAGCTCCTTTACATTGTGCATTATAGTGCACTGCATCATCATAGCTCCTATACATTATAGTGTATACTGCATCATCATAGCTCCTATACATTATAGTGTATACTGACAAAGAAGAATTTGAGGACTAGATACTGGATCTAAACCCCACCTCTGGCACGCTCAAGAATGTTTATAAACCAAGGTAAAGTATTTCATTCCCTCGATCTCCTTTTTACAATGTGGGGTTAATAATAACTGCTGCCCAGAGTTGTGAGAAACGGCTAGAATTCTGAGTCTGAGCAGATAAAGCCATGCCTGAAAGATGGCAAGGGCTCAGAAACTGCAGGTCATGCTTGCTCAGAGCCCTGGGAGATAGGGCTAGGGGGCCTTATGGGGTGCAAGGAAATCTGAGCAGAAAGGCACAAGGGTTATAGTGGGAAAAATAAGTTAATAGCTTTTTTTGTAATTCATGGCATTATTCCCAAGTTACATGAGCATAAGTCAGAAAGCATTGTAACAAAGTTAAATACTTTTTTTTTTTACACAAAAATATCAACATGTGAAGCTTTTGTTTATTGACATAAATCTCCATTTAGGTGTAGATGCTTCTGAAAGTGATGTTTCCATTACCATGCATCTGCATCCACTAGAGGGTATTGTTTGTTGAGAACCCAAAGTTCTCCAAGTAGGCAATACTGCCCACTGGGGAGGAGGCTGCTAGAATTATCCAAAAGGCCTGCAAAAGTATACCTACACTTTATCCTGGATTGTGGGGCAGAGTATAAAGGTCTGTAATAGTCTATAATGTATTAGTCTGGGTACTTTGGAGAAACAAATCCACAGCAACTCACGTATAAGAGAGAGTTTTATGCAAAGAAAATGTGCATCACAAAAACATCCCAACCCAATGCTGCCCAAGCCCACAAGTCCAACATTAACCCATACCCAACACCAGTCCACAAAGTCCTTCACCTCACAAAACAGAGGCAATGATGCCGACTGCAGGAGGAAGGCTGAGTCAGTGAACGTGTAAGCATCTCAGCACTGGCAGGGGTCTCCACGTGGCTGCCCCAGCACCCAGGGCTGCATCGGGATAGATCCACGCAGCTTCTCCTTGGGGATGTCTTGTAGGAAATCCATCTTGCAAGCTAAAGCAGGGAACTGCTAAGGCAGCTGCACCCGATGCAACCATCACAAAACAAGAGACCCGAGAACTAGAAAGGCGAGGCTTCACCACCCATTTATCCCTCCGCCTTTCAACCAGACCCACATGTGATTATCGGCCAGGCTGGCACAATTAACTAACTCAAGGCCCTAATTTTTTTTTCCCCAAAGTAGGGGAAGGCCAAGTATGTTTGGGAACTTATACTCTAACCCCTCCTAAAAGGAATCTACCCTCTTTGATTTATACCATGTCAAAATGGCCATTTGGACACCCTGGATTGACCCAAATGGTGTTCTTTCAAACTGTTCTCTGAGTTTGGGGAACAAAAAGAAGTCTTAAAGGACAAGATCGGGGCCGTAGGGTGGTGGGGTAAAGTGTCTCAATTAAGTTCTCCTAGGACAGTTCTTCCCACCCTTGAAGAATGAGCGGGTACATTGTCATGATGGGAAAACCATTCCTGATGGACCTTCCCTGGCCTTTTCCTCACCAATACAGTTTTCCCGTTTCTTAAACCTTCTCTCTAAGAGGCCCTTGAGATCTGCATATGTCCTCTGAGAAAAGCTACCAGATTGATCCCTTTGGTTTCCCAAAGAACAGTTGTCATAACTTCTCAAGTGTCCTCTTGGCCTTGAAGTGAACTGCCCAGCTTCACCTGCCACTGCTTTGATGGGGCCTTTTGTAAGGTATCCTAGTGCCATGAAGACAAGTGTATGACTAAGGGAATGTCTCTGTAGCCACCCACTAATCACAGGTACCTGTTTGAAAGCCTATTGTGTGTTGAATAAGCTTGTGCGTGTTTGAACTGGAACCCTGGTGGCAACATTTTCTGATTGACCCTCAGGGACTCACGTATGCTTTTTCAGCAACAGGGGACTACTTATAAACATCATACATTTTAGGATGTTAATTTAACATACAAAATACCCAATTATAAGTTATAAAGTTAGCCCAAACTATAAGTTAATACATTTCATCTATAAATAATAGGCACTTGGAAGCAGCAGTCAAGAAATCGAATGACATTTCATTGAGAAAACTCCTCTGCAAAAGATCTCTTTAAAGAGCTAGAAAGCCAAGATGACACTTTGATGACTAAAGGCGCCTAACTCCAAGCGTCGTCTTTTCAGTGTGCATGTAAAAGCTAGACAAAGAAGAAAGATGGCAGAAGAATTATTGATGCATTTGAATTATGGTGTGGGGGGAGAATATGGAATGTATCATGGACTGCCAGAAGAAGCAAATCCATCTGAGAAGCAACTTAACTGGAATGCTCCTTAGAAGCAAGAGTGATGGGCCTTCATCTTGCTCACTTTGGACACGTTATCAGGAGAGATCGATCACTAGAGTGAGGAGGTCATCGGAAACAAGCAAAAATCCCTAATGAGATGGAGCGATACAATAGGCATAAATGTATCAAAGGTCTTGGAAATGGTGCAGGACCAGACAGCGTTTTGTTCTGTTATGCATGAGGTCACCATTAGTGGGAGCCAAGTCTACAGCAACTAGTATCAATAAAGAATAATGAATAAGCCTCTTCTAGCTTATTTTCAAATAGATTGGCAAAAAACACAGTTTTTTCAAATTTACATAGCAACAAGCTTTTTAAAATATGATATTCACATAATAAAATGTCATTTTCACCATTTAATATACCTGCTGCCATCTAATTGATTCTGCCGTATAATCCCCCTGCAAGACAGAGTTGAACAGCCCCCAAGTTTGGGGTTTCCAAGTTTATGAATCTTTACAGAAGTAGACTACTACATCCTTATCTCATGAAGTTCCTGGTGGGCTCGAACTACCAACCTTAAACTCAGCAGCTGAACACTTTAACCACTCCACCTCCAGGGTTCCTGACCATGTAACATAGGATGTGTTAAAAATGTATACTAAAAGTCATCATTTCTTTCACACATAAAAAATCTATTTGATATTACTTTAAAGTTCCACATGTTATTTTTCCAGTTCTTGATGGTGATTTAGATCTGATGTACAGTATGATTTCACAGATGTTCCAAGAGCATGAGGTGCCAGCACTTAAACAGGGAGAAATACCCCTGCTGAAACATGAGCCCCGTGCATGTATGGTTGAACAACCACTTAAAGCCATGAAAGATGTGGCCATTGCTGAGTGGTTACTCAGGATGACCCACCTCTTTGTGTAAGTGGACAGTTGGGTTTTTGTAAGCCCAATTATATTGATAAAATAATTATAGGTGCCTTCACAGAGTTTGAAATTGGAGTGAAGGTGACCAGACAGAGGGTGTGAAAAGAAGGGAGAAGACTCTGGATTGAGTCAAAGCACTGACCCAGGGTAGGCGGATAAATTGGACTCTAGAAAGGGTCCGTGTGTTCATCGATTCTGCTTGCACATAAGAGAGTAGAGTGCAAGGAGAGAGAAGGCGGTGGTATCCAGGAATTTGGCATGGGACTGCATTGGGTTTTTTCCCTGGAGTTTGGTATTCCTTGAAACTTGGAGCTTGGGCGATGTCCCACCCAAGAGAAGGATCCCTGGTGGTGCCTTGGTTTCAGCAGTGGGTTGTTAAACGTTGCTCCCTGCTTTGGAACCACCAGCTTCTCTGCTGAAGAAGGACAAGGCAGTCCACTTCTTTACAGACTGACATCGCCAGGAGCCCTGGGGAACAGGAGTGGATGCACAGTGAGAGTAACTGACACAAGGGGATGGAGGGAATACAGGGGTTGGGGGTAGGTGATAGGGAGGGAAAGGGGAGTTGGGGAGAAAAAAGTGAAGATGGGAGCGGAGCAGGGAGGGAGCACTTGAATGGATTGTGATTGCATAACTCATCTGGGAGGCCATTTAACCGTGGGAGGGGGGAATGTGCTAAAAAATTGACGTGAGAGTGTACAATTCTCCTTGATATGATTGAATGATTGAACTATTGAATCGTGATATGCAAATTACTTGGCAATAAAACTGTTGGGAGAAAAAGCACAGTAGCTGATGGACAAAACTAACAAGAAGCCCTGTGGAGCAGTTCTGTTCGGCCCTCCCCTCGAGGGTCACTGTGAGCGGCATCATCTCAGAGGTGCTGAGTGGCTCCGGGAAGGGGAGGGCCAGGAGGGCAGTGAGAGTCAGTTCTGGGCTCAGGGAGGCAACAAGCCCACCATCCTGCCTCAGCTGCTCTGATTATCTGAGAAAGAGGAAATGGAGGGTTTAGTTAAATGCTTGGGTTCTTTCACTGAGATTGTTCTTTTGTTAATTTGAAACTTATTCACTGGCTTTTATATTCATAGCCTAATCGTTTCCTTTTGTTTTGCCATACCTTTTCTCCCTTTGAAAAATTATAGTCTTTCTCAACTATGTCAAAGGGAAAAAAGGATCTCGACTTTTGCTGGAACCACCAAGTCAGGTCAAAGCAGCCCTCAGCTCTGGAGGTAGTGCAGTGAGTGTGTAAGCATGGGGTTCCCCGTTACCCTTCTCTTAACTTCTCAGCGTGTGTACAGATTGTCTCTCCACCAGCTTCAGCCCTGGGTGGGGAACTGGCAGCTCAGATTTCATGGCAGGGGTTTCATTTGATACTGGAGTTCTAAGAATCAGAACCGTACATTCAGCACTGCCAAAATGTTTACCAGCTGTGTGACCTGGGACAGGTTCTAAGACTCTACGTCTCACAGTAACCCTTGGCTTTCAGAGTTGTAACCTGAACTTGTGTATCTCTAGTGGAGTTACTCCTTGTGTAACTCTAGTGGTGTTGCGCAAAGGGGAGCCCTTCCTGGAAGCCCTCAGGTGGACCCACAAACACCAGTGGTCATGAAGCTGGCACAGGACTGACCACACTTCCCCCACGACTCAGAGCTGCATCACAGGCAGCTGGCTACAACAACTGTGGACACGTGGAAGCAGGGCACTGTGCGTCTCTTTTCTTAAAACTCTTCAAAATACACAGGAGACATGTAAACTGCCTCATAATCCAATATGAAGTAATTACACCAAGTAGGTACTCAGGAAATTCTAGTTAATTTAAAAAGCCTTAAGAGAAAGGCAAATGAGGAGGAAGAAATGGCCTGCGTGGGGTTTTCCTCACACTGACCTGCATCGCCATTCCTGCAGGCTCTGTGCCAACAGGGCCAACCAACGCTGGTCCACAAGCTCCCGCCCTTCCAGCCCTGTGTGATCTCCCAGTGTCAGCTTAACTGACATCCAGCCATGTCAGGACAGTCAGACTCCTCATCGTCTGTAGGCCACCCTTCCCTCGGTGGGTGGAAACTAGATCCTCTTAGGGATGATGGGGAGTGTCAACCTTAAGTCACTTTCCCCTGAGGCCGGAGTCTCAGCCACTGATAGTCCATCATTATAGCCACTAACCATTTGCCACAGAGTTGATTCCAACTCGATTATCCCATGTATACCAGAGTCGAATTGTGTTCTGTGGGGTTTTCAACAGCTAGTTGCCAGGAATTTCTTCGGAGATTCATCTGGTGGTATTCAAACATCCAACCTTTTGGTTTGGTTGTAGATGAACACGTTTAATGAATGATTTGTACAATTCAGGGATCCGTTCCGGAGATACAGCACTCCCACCTTCAGCTGGAGCCACTGGAGCCACTAGGGTGTGACAAGGGACTGAGGGTTTAAGGGAGAAGAGATTTCTTCTAGGGTCTAGACCAGTGGTTCTCAACCTTCTTAATGCCGGGACCCTTTAATACAGTTCCTCATGTTGTGTTGACCACCCAACCATAAAATTATTTTTGTGCGACCTCATCACTGAAATTTTGCTACTGTTAGGAATTAGGCGACCCTTGTGAAAGGGTCGTTTGACCCCCAAAGGGGTTGCAACCCACAGGGTGAGAACTGCAGGTCTAGACAAAGCAGCGAAGTGCTAAATTCTTGTGCATTTCCCTCAAAAACAAAGAAAGCGAGGAAGGCCATAACTGTAGTCTAGTTGCATTATAAGGAGCCCTGGTGATGCTGCTGGGTAAGCATTCGTCAATGGTTCAAAACCTCCAGCTGCTCCATGGGAGAATAATGAGTCTCTCTGATCCTTTAACGACTGATAGCTCAGAAAACCTGGGCAATATCTATCTATCAACCACACACACCTGTGCATGCACTATAACTTTAGGAAGTCAGAGCCGGGTCCCTGCTGTAGCATTTGTATGGGAAGTTCATTTGGTGTTCTGTCAGTCAGGCTTGTATGCATCATTCGGACCTGGAGCGCGCTGAGGATTCTCCCTAGAGAGCTTTCTCCTTACTTCCTAGCACCACTGTGTTTCCACGCCTTTGTTCTGAAGACATCCTGAGGTAGTGAAGGGGCCCAAAGGGGACACTTCCGGTTTGGGCACTGGCTCCGGGAGTCTGGACAGGGGCCTTCTCTTCGGATCTCTCTTTGCTGCTTTGTTAGATGAGAGGGCTAGAAAGCAGGGCCTTTGGGCCCCTTCCGACTCCAGCATTGCCTCATTTCACTTCTTGGGAAATTCCCATTTTGTTTACAGAGAGGAACTTTGGGGTAGAGCCCTTTTCCCTGATTTTGTGAGTGCGTCTAGTCCATCATCTGAAAACCAGTAATGATGACACCTGTCTTTCCTGCCTCAGAAGATTGTCGTGAGGACACAGTTTCACCATCGAAACACGATTTGGGAATGCATGTGCTACATCAACGCAAACTACTATTTGTTCTTGAATGTTGAGACAGTAACAATAGTGAGAAACATGAGGCTTTAGGAGCTCCTACCCGCATTCATAATTACAACGGAGGGAATGGGGAGAAGGATTGTTAGCCTAAAGGATGATTTCTGTAGGTCTTTACACACACACACACACACACACACACACACACGTTACATGGTTAATAATCACTGGGATTTCAGATCAGTGGATGTGTTTTGACTCTTGAGTAGAAGGCGTTGGAACTCCCAGTCCTAACTTGTGTGGTGAAGCCGTTGTGTGTGTGCACACGCAATACAGACTATGCACAATGACCAGTGAAGGAGAGATTAATGGGCCGGGCTCTGGAATTGGAAATCCTTGGGACTGAGAAATGACTGCATGCCATTTCTTGATTTGGCCTTATTAAGAAGCTACTTAATTTCTCGAAGCTTAGGTTTTCTTATCTGTAATATTGAAATACTCCTAGATTATGTAGGAGGTTTAGATGACATAGAACAAACACTTGCGGGCATAGGGTGGTATGAAAGCCAAGGGAATAAGCAAAAGGAGACCCCCTCAGAACAACCAAGTACCCCTCTCGGTGAGAGGGACATTCTACGTGCCCTCGCAGTTAGTGAAACAAAGACCACGCAACTAAGTGGACTGAGGTTTCTCAAGGTCAGAGTTTATGGGGACAGATGAAATAAGGGGAGGAGACAGCTCAGCCTCCACCCGGAGTCCAGCGACTCCTGCTGGCTGCCGCTGGCAGACTGTGTGTGCTTGCCCCAAAGGACCAGACACTGTGCACGTGTTCTCCCTGCACCACTGGCCCGCAGCCCCAGCGGCTGCTGCCCATGCACCCTCCGTGGCACATGCATACCTGCACCTTGGGAATCCATTGAGACCCCTTTCAGAGCACCTCACTCTTCCTCTTGCTCCAGGATAAGTCCATCTCCAGAGACAGTGACTGGCTTAACAGTCACTTAATAGTGGAAGCAGCTGAATAGTGGGAGAGGTTGGAGGAATTGGGAGCTAATAATAATGAGCACAAAAATGAAGAAAATGTTTCACAATTGGCTGTAGTGATGACTGCGCAATTCGTCTTAGTTCTGTTCAAACCATTGATTTAGATGACATGTGAGTTACATGCCACTCACATTCTTAAGTAAATATGAAAAATAGATCAATGAACACTAGCTATAAACAAATAAATGAAATAAAGCTTATAAAAGGGTTAGCACAATTCCTGGCACATAATGAACTCTCACTACAAACTACGCTTCCGACCAGTTTTATCCTTCACTCTGTTATCGCTTCGTCTCGGAAATGCCAGCGAGCTGGGCTTTCACTAAGTTCAGTCTGCTTGTTGCCCCCTTGCCTTCCCACCCCCGATACCGTGAATCAGATTTGACATTTGGACAAATGTCCACGTGATTCTTGTGTATGCTTCAGTATAAAAATCCCTTGGAGAGCCATCGGAATCACCGGGGAGGGGGGTTGTTAACACTGTAGGTGCTGATCTAGTGTATGGGACTGGAAAGGCAGAGTCCCCCCAGGATAAAGATTTTCCTCATTTCTTCATCGAGGGACTGTAGGAGGGGGCTTCAAACAGTTCATGGAAAAATGGAATGTAAAGATCATGGAACTTTTGATGCATATTTTGAAGGCCCCTTCATAGTCATTCATTGATTCAACCCATTTAAAAACGTGATTCTAAGAAAACCATCAGATTTTAAAAGAGTCTGCGAGAAGAGTCCATCAGTATGTCCAGCATCTTTGGAGAAGGGTTTGACAACATTCATTGGGGTGTGTGTGTGATGATTGGTTTGTGAGGATGACTCTTTCATTTCCAGAAGTTCAGCAGCTCCTTCCATTCCCCAGTGAAGGGCAGTAAGACGTGGAGCCCGGCCCGTAGCTCCTGAGGCTGCCCGGGCCCTCAAGAATGAAAGTGGGATGGATGAGAGCCGTGGTCTTATCCATGGATAAGAGATTTGGTCCGTAGAGGCAGCAGGTAGAATAAAGACTCCTGAAGAGAGGATGACTTTTCGCATGTAACGTGGATTGATGAAAGCATTTTTAATGGACACAGGGTGGTTCAGCCTTGATCTCTGGGTCTGGAAAGTAGAGTAGGACTTTCTATGATAAAATCTTGTGATACAGCTTTTAACTAAAGCTCCTAAGAAGCCTGCCAGCAATGCTTTGCAGTGGAGAAACGACAGCAACGACAGCGATTGGGAGCCCGTGATAAAGGTGAGGGTAGTGGCAGCGGCAGCTCTGGGATGAGTGAGAATCAGCAGCAGAACCCTGGCAAGCACCACCTGGGGCTTCTTGCAGCCCTGTCCTGGCAGCTATGACGTGACCCCAGCCAAGAGCAACCAGAGGCTGCTAGCATACCTTGTATAGCTGCTATGGTTCCAAGACAATGTATCTGTGTCATTGTTGTTCCTTACAATGGACTTGACCCTGAATCCATCGTGACCTCATGCACTACAGAAGGAAAGGCTGTCTAGTTATATGCCATCCAGGGATCCGTTTTTCATCTGACCTTTGTGGTCCATGGGGTTTTCATTGGGTAACTTTCAAAAATAAACAGCAAGGCATTTTTTCCTAGTCCATCTTAGCCTGCACCCTATTCAACATCATGGTAACATGCAAACCCTGACAGGTAGTGGCTGTACCTGACATGCACTGACCGAGACTAGAACCTGGGTGTTCTGCATGGAAGGTAAGAGTTCTAGCACTGAGGCCCCGGCTGTGAGGCCTTCTCATGAGCATTGAGAAGGACGGGGTGGTGTTGCGTTCTGTTGTACATAGGGTGACACCTGACAGCAACCACAAGGAGCCGTGAGCCGAACTCAACTGGGTGGCAGTGGGAATTGCAGCAGGAGAAGGGAGTGCTCTGTGGGGAGAACACATGCCCTGGGTTTCATAGCAGCCCCACAGGGCATGGAGACTCTATACTATCTTTATGACTTGTTCACTCACTCTTGTCTCCTCTCAAAGAGCACTTCCTGCATGCTTTGGGGTTGTTCGCCACTTTCCCTGTCTCTGTCTGGTTTGGAAGTGGAGGAAACACTTTTGAAGATGTTAATAGTAAGAAAGAATTAAGTGAGTCTTGGCTCTGGAAGAGAGTCTTGGGTCTGGTATCTGGAGCCTGCCGCTTTGTTAGCAGTATGACATCATCTCTGAGCCTGTTTTCCTCATCCGGGGAATGGTGTTGACAGTCTTACTTGATCTGTGAGGTCCGTGTGCTAATTGCTATGTGTGGAAAGCACTTAGTATTGTGCCTGGTAGACAAGCACCCATGACGGTTACGCTGGCCCCGGTGGAAGGAGAATGACGAAGTGTGCTTGTGTGTTGGAGAAGTACAGAGCCGAGGAGGAGAAGCCAGAAGAGAAACTTGGATGTGTTCCAGAAGAAAGCAAAAGCCAAACAAGTGTCCCCGACTATGTGGAAATGACACGTTCAAGTTCTTTGTAAATGTTAAAGTCAAAGAAGAGATTTAAAGACAAGAGACTAGACCTTAATTTTTTTTTTAAAGAGGAATTATTTTGCTCATAGAGCTTTGGATGATCATCGGAAGCAGTGGACATCAGCCTTTGTTTGTGACCCTTCTCAGATTTCTATACAGAGCGGCATGAATAATCTGGGCATTTTTTGCAGCGAGGTAGTCATTGAAGAGAGCACTGGGATTGTAACTGATGGAGATTAAGGTGGAGATTCCCAGAGTGAGGCAACAGGAGGTTAATAGCAGTTCATTTCATTTCCCACTAGACCAACCAACTCATTCACACCGAAGGAAATTTGGCATCCTGATTCCTTCTCCCTTTCTGCTCCCAGCTCTTCCAGACCGCTGCCAGCTTAATTTCGTGTCTCTCCTAATTCAGATGTGCTAAGTGATTTGTTGTGCTCAGACCCTGCCTGCAAAGGAGAAGGCACAGAGGACGTCAGTGACTCGGGAAGGTTCTGTATCAGGAGCAAACCTCCCATGGCTCCGGAAGAGTTCCCTTTGTTTGAGGGGCCTGCGCAAATTTGGTAAATGTGTTTCTTAAATGATGTTTCTCAGTACCCATCCTGAAAGGTTTTGTTTGTCATTTGACTTTTTGTAACCAGCTAACCTTTGCCCTAAATAGGTCATTTTGTTGTGCAGCCAGAGACTTGGCGTCCGAGAGATTTTTGCCCAAGGAGGTGGGATATATTTATATCTGGATGTGTCCATATGTCAGACAGATCTTTCCATCTGTATTTGAAAGCTGTTCAGACTCTTGCAGTCTGAAATTCCGTGCTCCATAAACTAGCATAAAAGCAAATGCTCTTAACGTATAGCAAGGCATTTGCTAAAGTTCCCAAGTAAACTGTTATAATGAGATTTTATAAGAAAATGGGAAGCGAAAATAACCATAGGAGCTAGCTCTTTTTGCTAATGCAGTTATATTCTAGGTATGTATATAAATATTTAATTTCCCCTTTAAGTTTATACAAGACTGTTCCAATTTAGATGTGTGCAGTGTGTGGTTAAAAAATGTAACAGTATTCCGCACTTACTAAACAAACTGACATCCACAGGGTCCACAACTCAAATGCAGAACTTTTGCTTGGTCACACCCTTTCTGCCAGAAGAGTCAGGCCAGGGTACTAACTGAAAACCTGTTTAGGTAGAATGAACTGCAAAACACGTCTCATAGCCATTAAACACTTTGGTTGGTAGAAATTTCAACATTATTGAAATCAGACGACACACAAACTATTCTCTCTCTAGACCAATAGTTCTCAACCTTCCTAATGCTGCGACCGTTTAATACAGTTCATGTTGTGTGACCCCCCCCAACCATAAAATTATTTTCGTTGCTACTTCATAACTGTAATGTTGCTACTGTTATGAATCAGGCGACCCCTGTGAAAGGGTCTTTCGACCCTCCCAAAGGGGTCACGACCCACAGGTTGAGTACCACTGCTCCAGACCTAGCCCAACTTAATTTTATATCAAAAAAGTTGGGGAGGAAGGATGGGAGAAGAAAAGAAGGGAAAGTTTGTGGCAATGATAGTACTGTCAGATAACCTTGAGGAAAAGTAAGTCCTCAAGATCCAGCTATAAATGATAATACTTTAAAGGGACTTCCAGCTTCGTCGCCCCTACTGTGCACAAGAACTCCAGTGATGCCGTGACTCAAGGGCATGATTGCTAATAACAGAGATCAGCTATTTGAACCCACCACCTGCCCCGCAAGGGAACGCTGTGGCTCTCATGGAAAATTACAGCCAGGGAAACCCTACGGGGCAGTTCCACTCAGCCCTGAGGGTCGCCATGAGTCAGAATGGACTTGACAGGAATGGCTTTGGTTTTGACTTTCTGGAATTGTGCACAATCTCTTTTAAAGAGCACAGAAGTATGAGGCCTGGGCTTTACACCGAGGAGTTACTGTGGCTACTGATTATGATATCTGAAACATTAAAAATCTAACTAGTAAAAATAAACAAACCAAAAAACCCTCACTGCCATATAGTCATTATGGACTCATAGCGACCCCATGTGGGTTTCAGTGACTGTAGCTGTTTATGGGAGTAGAAAACCCAGTCTTTATCCCTCAGGGA
>NW_022111369.1:82215405-82217537 GCF_000313985.2 Echinops telfairi | reverse complement strand
CTCATACTGTGGTGATCCCCAACCATAAAAGTATTTTCATTGCTATTTCATAACTGTAATTTTGCTACTGTTGGGAACTGTCGTGTAAATATCTGATATGCAGGATGTATTTTCATTGTTACAACTTGAACATAAAGGATAGTGATTAATCACAAAAACAGTATGTAATTATATATTGTAAAATATTTGTTTCTAATGGCAAACAAATGAAATTTTTTCTTGAAGCTTGGGTAACAGTCTTCATGCCAGGTACTCATAGGTGGGCATGTCTGCATGTGGGCGGACCTGCCTGGAGACGGATAGAGGAGCGCTGTCTCAGTTCCTAAGACCATCGGAAATATGTGTTTTCCAATGGTCCTTGGCAATCCCTGTGAAAGGGTCATTCGGCCACCAAAGGGGTCATGACCCATAGGTTGGGAACCGCTGGATTAAAGGGACTGTTAGAAACCCAGAAATTAAGCTTGCTAAAGAGTGTGCTGATATGAGAAAAAGTTATCGCTTGATGTGGAACCTGACAGATGAGTAGAATTGAGTTGGAAAAAGGAAGGCGCATAACCAAGAGTCTGGGCTGCCACTAAATGCATAAGACTGTGACAGACAGAGAGAGGCTCAGAACACGAAACAGGTAGAAACCGTCTCTGGGTTCTGGTCTTCTCTGACTGTAGTGCCCTGCATCAGGAACTGTTTCTAGATCACAGTCCGGAGAAAGTGTCATATCTTGCTAAAAGTAACTCGGTCAGTGATTCAATTACTGATTGGTTTACTCTGATAATGTATGCATAGTAAGAGTTGTGACTCCGTTTAAGGAAGCTCCTGAAGGAAGACTAGAGAATAATCGATGCCTGAGGATTTTTGTTCTGGTGAAGAATATTGAACCTACCCCGGGTCTCCAGAAGAACAAAGAGACCTGTTATGGAAGAAGTGCAGCCTGGGAGGAAGAAGGCTCCTTAGAAGTGAGTCTGCTAACCAGCACCCGTCTAAGGGAGGCGTCAAATAAGTCTCCAGGCAGGTCCGCCCACATGCAGACATGCCCACCTATAATCCAACTCTAAAGGAGGGAATGGTATCAGAGCTTAAATTGTGAACACCTGGTTTGCAGAAAGGTATTGATGACTGTAGAGATCCAAGATCCATTTGCAGGGTCCACACAGATGTGGCCTCTGGTGAATCCCTCCTATCATAGTTGAGTGGTGTGAATAGCCCTGTTATCAGACCGAGAGCGCTGTAGAGCCAATGACATCAGAAGTGGTTAGGTCAACATGTAGCATCTTATCATTTGATCTCCATGTTCACCCTTTTTGAAGCCATTTCAGTTTTTTTTTTTAATGGGGAAATGCACATGGGTTAAGCCCCTGGGGAATCCCCTCTGACCAAGGACAAAGGCTGTGAACAGCGTTGCTATCACACGGAATCACTGAAGATGCAGTTAGGCTGAAATGTAGCACCCTGTCAGGTGATCATCCTTATCATCCACTTAGATTTGTTTTAGTGTTTAATATTTTCTGCTTTCTTTTTGATAGAGGTTTTGGTCCGTTTTACTTTGTTGTTGCATTGTTAGTTTTTGTTTGTTTTTAATGTTTTTCTGTATATGAAATCCGGGATAGGGCAAATCTATAGAGTAACTAGATTAATGGTTCCTTAGGAGTATAGCAGGAGAGGTTGGGGGGAAATGGGGAGCTAATAGCGATGTGTACAAGAATGAAGAAAATGCTCTAAAACTGATTGTGGTGATGACTGCACCACTCTTGATGTAATTAAACAACTGAATTGTGTGAGATGTGAACTATATGCCACTAAAACTATTAGGGAACAAAGAAGTAGCTAGCTTCTTTTTGACAACAAAGATATCATCTAGCTTACTTTGGACATATTATTAAGAGGGATCTGTCCCTGGAGTAAGACATCATGCATAGTAAACTAGTAGGTCAGTGAAAACGAAAGAAACACTCATAGAGATGGATTGACACGGTGGCTGCAACAATAGGCTCGACCGTGGCAACAATTTTAAGGATGGAACAGGATGGCCCGGGATCAGGCAGTGTTTCCTTCTGCCGATGACAGATCCTGTCCTCGGAATGGACTCTGCAGCACTGAACCCTAACGACCGCTCTGCGGCAAGAAGGACTCGATGA
>NW_022111369.1:82209783-82213503 GCF_000313985.2 Echinops telfairi | reverse complement strand
ACACATCCCAGCCCAGTCCAACTCAAGTTCATAAGTCCAATACTAGTCCATAAGTCCCTCACGCAGCCACATGCAATGATGCAGAATACAAGGTCACAGGCCGGTGGGTACAAAGTCATGTGGATCCAATCTGGCAGAAATCACGGTCTGCCACGCCCATAAGGAAGCACCTTCAGGCTGTGACCTCATTGGCAGGTTGAATACCACCCATACATTTTCAATATTTTCAAATTCATTTTCAATATTTTCAAATTGACATGAAATTATGTAACTACCACACATACCCCACCTCTGTTCAGAAACTGCTGACCCCCCATCACTCCCTGTGGAATATAATATAATCCAAACGTAGGAGCCTGACTTGCTAAACTTCCCATAATTCAGCAGTGTCCTACCAGCTGATTTCAATTATCTACTATCTATTGCCAAATTCCTTATTGGCTAATGAAGTACAAAAACAAAATGTTACTGTGAGCTGCCATCAAATTGGCCTCCAGCATCGGGCAACCATGTGCTACTGAATGAAGTAGTGCTGGCATACGGGCCATTCTTTTTCTTTTCATTTGTCCCCCCAAAAGTTTTAGGGACATGTAATTCACATATCATACAATTCAATAATTCAGTCACATCTAGAAGAGTTGTACAATCACCACCACAATCAACCTTATCCCCACCACAGTTAGTTTTAGAACATTTTGTTCAATCTTACACTCGTCTCTCTTAGCGCTCCACTTCCCCTGCCGTACCCCTAAGGAACTATTATTCCAGCGACTATCTTTATAGATAGACCTATCCTGGATTTCATAGACAGAAAAACATTAAAAGACAAGCAGCAACAAAACCTAATCTGAATCACAAAACAGTTTAAAAACCAATAGAAAAGAAAGCAGAAAATGTTAAAAACTAGAACAGATTTCAATGGATCATAAGGAAGATCAAATGATGGGGTACTCAATGTCAACCTGTGTTTGGAACAATTCACTTTCCAGTGCCTTCTGCTTGTTAGTTAGCAAGGCTGTCCACATCCGGTCCATGGTCAGAGGGGATTCCCCAGAGGTTTAAGCCATATGTATTTCCCTTTCTTTTTTTTTTTTTTTAAATTGGAAACAACTTAAAAGTGGCTCTAAAGGGAGATCAAATGGTAATACATTTTGACCCAACTGCATCTTCCATAACCAGTGCTTTAGTTACAACGTTGTCTGAAAGCAGGGCCATTCACATCCCTCACCTCTGATCAGAGGGGATTCCCCCACCCTACCAGTGAATTTAGGTTCTTGGCCAGTTCTTTACAGGAGCAGATAGCGGCTGCTTTCTCCTGAGGAGCCACTGGTGGGGTTTGAACGAACTCTCTGTTTGTAAGTCCAGCGCTTAACCCACTGCCCCATCAAGGCTTCTTCAAATAATGTCTGTGAGAGGCAAGTCCACATTTCCTGCGGCAGCTATTAAAGCAGTCTTTGAGGAATTCCGTTTCTGCAAGAGATGTGGGTTTTGCGTCGATGGAATTAAACAGGGTAATTTGTCTAGCTACAAAAAACAACTGCATCTTCATGTCATGTTCATAAGAAAGATGTTATAAACACCCAAAGGTAGCATCTAGGGAATGAAGACAGCCCATGGGTGCAGTTGGGGTTCAGGCCCTCCGGGTGCTTGTCCTCAGCGTTGTTCCCACTGTTGGCTGTGCTTTAATGAGGGAGCACTGAGGGAAGCAAGACTGGACCCCGGAAGGAAGGTTGAGGTCAAGGTGGAAGCTTAATCCAGAATTTTACCAGCAAAAATATTTTTTCTTGAGACAAAATTTATCTACAGGGGAATGCATAGATTTTTTCACCTTTAAAAATCATTGTAAATAGAGCAACAAGAACGCACCTAATGCATCACGATGGTAAGATTTCAGCTCACTTATCTGGTTTTTCAGGAAAAACTAACCATGAGAAAAGAACATCATGTTTGGTAGAGAGTTAGCAAAAATAAGGAAAATCCTCAAGGTGATTGATTGATACAATAGCTTCAACAATGGGCTCAAGCACACCACTGGTCAAGAAAATGGGAGAGGACTGGTCAAGGTTTTAGTCAGTTATATCTGAAGTCATCTTGAGTTGCGGCTGACTCAGGAGCAGTTGAAAACAACATTGACATTATAATTAGAAACCTGATCATTCATTCTTTTGTTCAACTACATAGACACAGGTGACTAATAAAATTCGTAGCCCACACTGGAATCCCTGTTTCTGTTGGACAAAGCACTCCCACAGACGCATAACCCACACTCGCTCAATACCTGAGGTTGCTCTTAGTGCCATCTTCATTCCACAGAGGTAAAAAATGAAGTCAGAGAGGTGAAATGAGCGGCTCAAGTTACAAAAAAATCATCGTAAATATTCGATTTATTTTGAAGTTGGATAACCTGATTTAACTTTGACAATATCTTGACAAATATTATAAAGATCTAGATTATGAATAGAATTGAGCCAATACACCTAAAATTAGCTGACTCACTGATGGAGAAGTGTATTTTTACCCCATGAAAGTGTTTTCTTTTGGTAACTTAAGTGGTAGCACTACATTTGTGAATTGAAAATTTGTGCCCTATTTATTTTAGAATAATATTTTCCCAGGGTGCTACAACTCAATCTACTGTGCTTGTAGTTATGCAGCACTTTCTACCTGCATTTGAATACATATTTCAGAAAGTGAATTTGATTTGTACCTTTAATGCATGAAACGTCTATCATCATATCCTCTGAAAATACAGCTCTGTCCCCAAGTAACGTGTTAAATCTTATAAACCAGGCGACCATCAGATATTTATAAATTTGTTTTCCTTGCAAAATAGACAGTTAAACTGTAAATTCGAAGTGTGGAAATGGATGGGTTTTGTTCATGTGTTCACCAGGGTAACCACACGCACACTAACAGACCCCCGGAAACCACATGAGCTCTAACACTGGCCAGTGGCCACACCCCACAAAACCCTGCTCTTTTTTCTAGTTCCAATCACTGGTGATGACGTGTGTGTTGCTCCCCTCTAACTAAGTGGAATCACACCGCAGAGTGGCGTGCTTGCTTCTGGCTGTGGTTAGTCAGCATCCTGAGGTAGAATGCTAGCACTGTGGTGAGTCAGTTGATTCTCGTCTATTGCTGAGTACTCTTCTCTTTTATAAACACACCACAAATTGCTTCTGCGTTGCCCTTTTGATGGATGTTTAGATTGTTTCCAGTTTTTGTGTTTTGTTCTCTTTGGCTGTTACAAATGTAGAGGCTGTCAACACTATTTTTCAGCCTCTCTGTATACATGTTTACATCAAGAATGTATGAGCTTTTCAGGTGCTTTACATTATTTTCCTGTGACCAACCTTTTTTTGAGGGTGGAAGTTATAAAGTTGCATGTTCAATTTGCATCTCTTGAGGACGCCCCATGATGAGTGTATGTGTGTCTCTGTCTGTGTGTGCGCATGCTATTCGGGGAAACAATGAACCTGCCTACTATAAAGATTTAAAGTCTTGGAAACCCAAAGGGGCGATTCTCTGTCCTACGCGGTCGTTCTGAGTCAGGACTGACTCTGCCAGTGAGGTTTTTAGTTTATTGGCCATCCGTCTCTTTTTGTTCTCTGTATCTGAGGAGTATGTTCAAATATTTAACTTTCTTATAGGTTATTTTTATTATTACTTTGCACAGTGGTTTATATATTTTGGCTACAGCTTATTTGAATATGTACATAT
>NW_022111369.1:82207977-82209478 GCF_000313985.2 Echinops telfairi | reverse complement strand
AATCCTAAGGTTGGCAGTTCAAACCTACCAGCTTCTCTTGGCTGAGGATAAAACTGCTCCTAGAAGGATGTTCAACTTCAGAACCCCGCGGCAACAGTTCTACTGGGGGCGTAAGCTAGTTTTGAGTGGGACTTGACTCAGTGGCAATGGGTTTGGTTTGGTTTGGTTGGTATTTTGTTGGTTTGGTTTGTTGCACTATTTCCTAATACCTACTTTACAGTAGTTTTTCCTAAAGTGTGGCATACAGAAGGCCCTGAGTGATGTTGTTGTTGTTCTGTAAAGGCGGCAGTGTGCCAGATAACTTTGAGAAACTATGCTCTAGAATTGACAACAATGCATCCTTAATTTATCACAGGCTAGTTAGTGACAGAGGAGCCTGGGAGGTGTCATGGTTACACATTAGACCACAAACCACAAGATCAGCGGTTCAAAGCCACCAGCCCCCTGTGGGAGAAATACCCGGCTTTCTACTCCTATAAAGAATTACAGTCTCCAGACTCACAGGGGCAGTTCTACCCTGCCCTATAAGGGTCTCTATGGGTTGGAATTGACTCCGTGACCGTGAGGTTGGGTTTTTTGTTTTTAATTTGGCAGTGACATTGTGCCATGTCAAGTACAATAGAAGGACCTTGTTGTCACTCTGAGTTGCCCTGGAGGACTAGTGGTGGTCCCCTGTGTGCAGAGTGGAACCGCTCTATGACTTTTGGGAATCAAGCCACCAGACATTGCCTCTGTAGAGCCTCTGTGTGGATCCGAAGCCTTTTGGGTAGTGGTCACCTGCCTAGTTATTTGTGACACCTAGGAGTACCTTACGTGAGTAGAAATGGAATTTATTTAATTTTCAGTTAACATTTGTTGGCATGATTCATCTGCACATAAGTCCTAATGACTATATTTTTGTCAAATCAAACACACCATCATTTTAGGACGTATTTCATAAACCACTAAGAAAGGAAAGAAAAAAGTGGCCAATTAATCTATGACACAAAGCCGCAATGATAATTCTCTGCAATGTGTGAATGAGTCACAGAAGCCTCTTGTTACTTTGAAATCGTCTTTCATCTTTTGGGAGGGACTTGGCAGCTCCTCTTGCCTCAGTACATTTCTTGCCATATGTGGAAGGCAATTCGTGTGCTCGTGTCTCATTAACAAAATGTTACCGCAACATCAGCTACTCAAAGTGCTCTGCCTTGATTAGGTCCCATTAAGCTCTTGGAAATCTCTTTGCAAGATCTTGCAGAACTGCAGTTTTCCTTCCAAAGACAACTCTGCTCATGGTAAATTTAGCTCGTTCTCAAGCCTTTCTGAGCATCCAATAACTCTGTTTTTCCAGACAATGCAGATTCTAATCTTGAAGACATTTTAACCAGGAGTGAAACGTAAACACTTGCAGCGGCTGCCATGTCCAGAACTCACTTTATCATGGTGAGCATCTGTGACGACATTCGTGTGTGTGTGTGTGTGTGTGTGTGTGTGTGTGTGTGTGTGTGTGTGTGTGTGT
>NW_022111369.1:82205250-82207737 GCF_000313985.2 Echinops telfairi | reverse complement strand
ATGACGCTTTACTAAAGCAGAAAGCCTCATCTTTTTCTGCAGCGCTGGCTGCTGGTTTTGAACTGCTGACCTTGCAGTTAGCATGCCACCACTGCTCCTGACACTTGGTATATCTGTTAGGACAGCAGCACTAAAATGATTCTTGAGGTTCATGGAGGCCGGTGGGAGGATTGGAGTCATCTTAGTGGGGTCATTCTAGTGTCCCCTGAGCCTTGGTGGAGACCCTCCACTTGCCTGGCCACAGCCATCAGGACATTGCAGAAGAAAAATGTCTCACCTCTGCCCCGTGCACAGGTGGCCCGTTTTCTGACACTCCTCCTTCCCTTACTTACCCCACTTTGTACGCTCTGTTTATTCTGTGCGTTTACAGTCTCTCTCCCCAGAGCAGCACGGGGCAGTCAGTCAGATTTGATTAGTGCAGCTTATTGGACATCACACACACACACACACACCACCCCACCCCACATCCCCACACCCCACCCCACATGCTAGGAGGTCTTCTGACAGTTATTGTCAGTTCTGCCCCTGCAAGAAGGCAAGACAGGCATCAACTGGCCAACTTGGTTTAGATATTGACCCCATTGCATTTGGCGCCGCTGCACTTTGAGAACACCGCAGAAGCAGCACCAGAGCACAAGGGAGCTGGGAAGGGATATGCATACGCCAGAGAAATACACGCTTGTGGCAGTGCCAAGCTGGATTTTTAAGTGCAAAAAGCAGAGCGTTTACTGCTAAGTTTTTCTGGACTTAGGTCCGGTTGTGGCAAGGACGGGTATTGTCATTTTGCTTCACTGATGTCTAGCTCCGTGTTCCTTTCACACACCTTCCTCTTTGAATACTGGTTCCCCTCAGAGTCCAAATACACAGAGAACAAAACTTCTGATAGGCATTCCTCCTCACCACAGTGGAGGCCTGGGAGTTAGCACCACCAACAACAAACACATATAACAATGAGTCTACACCTGCAGGGGAAATTAGCATCGTAATTCTCTGTTCATATTCATCACTTCACCAGGGAAGCTTCAGCAATCATGCCCCATGGCAGAAGTTCACAGTCTTTTTGCTGTTTCCAGATTTGTTAAGTTACAATGACCACTGGACCAGATTCCCGGAGCCCCAGGCAAAGGCATCTCTCTGATATCTGCATTATCTTGAACTTGGTTTTGCTTTGCATTGTATCTTTTGTCAGTGGCCTGCTTGCGATATATCTAAAACTTCCAGGGGGCAGGGGAGTAAGAATCAGTTTTTACAGAGCAAAATTTCTCCTAAGAAATTACCCCAAGTTCACTTTCAGATATTATTATCTGAAGCTAAATTTAAACATGGAGAATGGATTATAGTCAAAAAAGATGCTGTCTTTAAAGATACAAACCCAAACATGAAAAATATTAACAGAAAATAGAAAAAATTTCCCCAAGTAGTGGCAGAGATCTTTCTTCTTTGGTGGAGGAGCTGAATAAAGAGAGGAATCGTTGTCATTTTTAAATGCATGGTGAGATTTATAGGAGTCATCTGCAAGCAATAAGAGGGGAAGCATTTAGGTCCTAACAGGGCATGAAAGAGGAAGCATCAGTCTTTGCTTGCTGGCTACAAAGCCAGTAAGAAGCCCCATAATCATCTTTCAGTTCTCCCTTCATATAGCTGAAGGTTGTGGGTGGTGCATTCAGTTAATATACAGGTTGGCTGTCCAAAAGGCTAGAGCTTCAAATCCCCCCAGAGATTCCTCAGAAGAAAGACTTGATCTGCTTCCAAACGCTCTGCCATAGACAGTGCTGAGAGCACAGTCCTCCTCTGCCCGATACACAGGGGCTTTCAGAGCACAGTCCTCCTCTGCCCGATACACAGGGGCTTTCAGAGCACAGTCCTCTGCCTGATACACAGGGGCTTTCGGAGCACAGTTCTCTGCCCGATACACAGGGGCTTTCGGAGCACAGTTCTCTGCCTGATACACAGGGGCTTTCAGAGCACAGTCCTCCTGTGCCCGATACACAGGGGCTTTCCGAGCACAGTTCTCTGCCTGACACACAGAGGCTTTCAGAGCACAGTCCTCCTTTGCCTGACACACAGGGGCTTTCAGAGCACAGTCCTCCTTTGCCCGATACACAGGGGCTTTCAGAGCACAGTCCTCCTCTGCCCGATACACAGGGGCTTTCAGAGCACAGTTCTCTGCCTGACACACAGGGCCTTTCAGAGCACAGTTCTCTGCCTGATACACAGGGGTTTTCAGAGCACAGTCCTCCTGTGCCCGATACACAGGGGCTTTCAGAGCACAGTTCTCTGCCTGATACACAGGGGCTTTCAGAGTACAGTCCTCCTGTGCCCAATACACAGGGGCTTTCAGAGCACAGTTCTCTGCCTGATACACAGGGGCTTTCAGAGCACAGTCCTCTGCCTGATACACAGGGGCTTTCAGAGCACAGTCCTCCTGTGCCCGATACACAGGGGCTTTCAGAGCACAGTTCTCTGCCTGATACACAGGGGCTTTCA
>NW_022111369.1:82196959-82205130 GCF_000313985.2 Echinops telfairi | reverse complement strand
TGCCCGATACACAGGGGCTTTCAGAGCACAGTCCTCCTCTGCCCAAGGAGAAACCAGTAACTTCTCACCTTTAGTTAATTCTAGAAGGCTTCATAAAAAGACGATCCAGAACTGTGGGCCGAGTAAAGAGGAATTGCAAGCGGCGGGACAGTACCCTGGGACTAATGATAGAGTTGTTCCTACTCAGGTTCAAGGGCCCGAGGTAAAGCAAGGGCCCTTACAGCATCAGAGAGAGATGGCCTCTTAAGACGAGCAGTAGGTGCGATTGGGAGACACAGTAAGCGTGAGGGGACTCTTCACAAAGGACCCTGGGGAATAAATACCATGACCTTCCTTTCCTTTCTCTCTCTGGCTCCTTGCTGACCACACTTCATAGGAACTAGAGGAGTAGGAGGGCTCTTGCTTGAGGTTTCTTGGGGAAACTGGCATTTGGGCAGGGGTAGAGCGGGTGGAGAAAGTGGACAGCGCATCCAGCTGGAGACCTGGAAGGAAATCGGCCTGTGTGCTAGTGGACAGTGCAGTCTTCAGGACTTACGGTCCACTGGACAAGCAGGGTTTTAAAACAACCTCAATAGCACAAAAGTTATTTGAACACCAAAGAGAAGGAATGCACGTGTCCATGGTACAACTCTGGTCCGGACTTTGTTGCAAAGGGATTCTTTCCCAGATAAATCTGATTGGTGCCTCATGGGGCTGTGTATGGCCTCTCCCCCGCCCCTTTTTATGAAGTCCAATAAACTATTTCTGGGACCAATTTAGTTTACTAGAATTCTATATTTTTTGAAAATCGACTCTGTGTAAAACACGTTGTTAAAAATCGGGACTATCAAAACGCAATTCCAGCCACAATGGCCTGATGGGATCGTAGAAAAGAAAGGTTGCCCTTAACAGTACATGAAAACACAAAATAAAGAAGACCAATTGGCTCAACCAAAAAAAAACAAACAAACAAACTCACTGTCACAGAGTCATTGCCCATTCACAGTGACCCAGTAGGACAGGGTAGAATGGCCCCCGAGTTTCCAAAGCTGTGACTGTTTATGGAAGTATAAAGAAAGCCCTGGCTTTCTCCGGCGCGGTGGCTGGTGCTTTTACAATGCACGGCCCAATGCGTAACCACTATGCCACCAACAGCAGTGGGCTTTTGGGTGTGTTTATTCATGGTTTGCTTGTTGAGGGCAGAGATAGGAGTTCCTGGGTGGTATAAGAGATTGATATGTTCAACTGCTAACTGAAAGGTTGATTTGGATCTACCCAGCAGTGCCAGAGGAGGAAGGTCTATTGATACACTTCTAAAATAATAAAACAACTGTCATTGAAAACTATGTAATTAATGTGGATCAATCTGGCAGGCATTATGCTAAGTAAAATAAGACCATCACAAGAAGACAAAAGGATATCACTATTATAAAGACATAAGAGCAGGTGTGCATATTGCAACCAACCATTATTTTTGGTTACCAGGGAGGAGAGGGGTGAAATAAAGGGATATCCCCCTCCAGATCATTGTACAGTTGTTACTTCTGCTGATGGAAAATACAAGACAAATGTGGGAGAAGTGTCCACAGCTGGACCCAGGTAAATGATCTCATTAAGAAGTATGCAAGGAAAGGGGGGACCTTTTTGGTAAGTGCTATGACAGCTAAAAATAAAAATGGTTGCATGTCTGTGCACATCTGCATACAAGTGTGTGGGCCTGTACAGGTGTATAGATGTGGACATATATAGATGCATCTGTGTGCTGTTGCTAGGTGACATCAAGTTGGTTCCAACCCGTAATGGCCCCACACACAGCAGAACAAAGGCCTGCACGGTCCTGTGCCATCTTCACCATCGTTCCTATGCCTGAGCACATTGGTACAGCCAGTGTGCCAATCCGTCTTGTTGAGGGCCTTCCTGTTTACCAAGCATGATGTCCTACTCTAGGAACTGGACTCGCCTAACAATATGCCCGAAGAATGTCAGATGAAATCTTACCATCCTTGTCTCGAAGGAGCTCTCTGGCTGTACTTCTTCCCAGACAGAGTTGTTAGTCTAGTTAGCAGTCTATCGTACTTGTTCCTGTTAGGCGCTACCAAGTCAGCTCTGACTCATATGACCCAATGAAAAACACTTCCCCATCCTGTGCCGTCCTCAATATTATTGTTATACTATATCTGTATACATTTATATATGCATATATAGACCTGCATATAAATTTATACATACATATGTATTCATATATTCAATAAAGCACATGGGGCACAAATATATATACAATAAAGCACATGGGGCACAAAACACTTGCAAGATTGTTTGATGGACTTGAAGACCACAGACACAGATACTTCTTTTTTAAATCATTTTTTTAGGGGCTCATACAAATCTTATCACAATCCATACATACATCAATTGTGTAAAGCACATTTGTACATGCATTGCCCTCACACAGATACTTCTTAGATTTCACCAAACACCTGTGATAATCGTCTATAGGATGATTCAGTCAAAAATAGTTCATAAAAGTTATGCCCGACATGTCAGCTTGGTGAGTAGAGTCTGGGGTCTTAAAGGGTTATAAGTGGCCATCTAAGAGACAACTCTTGGTCTCTATGTGTAAAAGAAAAAAATAAACCCAAGACTCTCAGAAGAAACCAATTCACAAAACTAATCGTCTATAGCAGTTTCCAAAGGAGGTGATACAGCCCAATGGGGGGTGCTGGTGCAGTGGGAGGGGTGGCAGCAAAAGCAGACAGCTGGATTGTGGGCTATCGTACACACGTGTTTCATTTAGGTGATGCCTAAGCTTTGTTTATTTTTCCCGAAAAGAGGGTGTTAAGCCAAATAAGTTGGCACATGACTGGCCACTTGACATACTCTGAGGCCAGAAGGACCTGGCTCCCACGACTGACCATCCTGGTAGGAGCATAAGGAGGGGATCTTCAGAGAATGGGAGCCAAGTGTGGAACGGAAGTAACTCCTTACCAGAGTGTAAATTTCCTGGCTCCACGCTGATTGAAGAACTCCCCAAGAGTATCACCCTGAGACCTTCTTTACACTTTACACCAAAGCTAATGGGTCCATGAGGTCATCTTTTATCATACAACAGGTAATAGGTTGGCTTGTAAACGAGTAGATGGAAAGTCAAAAGGGGTTCCAGTTCATACATGAACAAATGCACTCCGAGTAGAAACATAGGTAGCATACCTCTGAAATTAGTGAATGCTTATAGTCAAATGTCAGTCTCATTGGGATGCACTCAGAAGTAAATTTTTTTTTTTAAAAGCCCAGTCAAAACAAAAGCTTCCTTGGAGATCTTAGGGGCCGTGAACACAGGCAAAGTCAGATCAGAGCGTTATGGCAAATGGACTTGCGATTCCAGTGGGGTCATCTTGAGCGATTTGCTCAGAGGACACCGAGAGTCATCACGAAGGCTTGTTAGGAAAACTATTGGTAGGAAAAGGCCAGGAAAGTTGCCCTGAGGAGTTTCCCTTTGTTTTTCCATCACGACAGGTGCACTTGCCCATTCCCTGTGGGTAGTAAAGGTAGTTGTATGAGAATTTCCTTGGGAAGCCCTTCCTTAGCTACCCTAAGCCTGGATCTTCTCCTGCAGACTTCGTTTTATTCTCCAAACTCAAAGAACATCTACACCGAAGGGGTTTTCCCAGAGGGTGCCAAAGAGGCAGTTTTGACGTGATGTGAATCAGACTGCAGATAGGGGGGAAAGGTTAGAACAATGGAAATACCACCTTCAGAAGTATACAGACCCAGGTGGGGGATATGAGAAGAAAACAATAGCTTCATGTTTTGATTCTTTAATAAACGTTTCTGTTGCTCTTTAGGAATACTCTTTAGCTTACTCTCATATACGGGCTTCTTTAAAGAAACAAACAAACAAGCAAACATCAGTTTGGATCCAAGCCGTCAACCGTTACACAAAAGCAAAGCCGAGAAGGCAAAGGGACAGGGAAATTAGACCAGCAGAAATGGAACGAGAAAGCCACAAGGAAATAATGAGAGAGTTGACATCGCGTGAAAAATATAACCAATATAAGTGAATAAATTGGGTAGAAACTGGTGAAAGAGAATCCAATTTTCTATGTAAACTTTCACTGAAAACATTTTTTAATTACAAAAAATCATTTTATTTGGGGGCTCATACAACTCTTATCACAATCCATACAGCCATCCATTGTGTCAAGCACATTTGCACATTTGTTGCCATCCTCATTCTCAAAACATGTCCTTTTTACTTGAGCCCTTGATCTCAGCTCCTCATTTTTTCCCCACCCTCCCCGCTCTCCCTCCCTCCTGAACCCTTGATAATTTATAAATTATCAAGATAATCCATTATTATCTTGTCATGTCTTACACTGTCTGATGTCTCCCTTCATATGATAATCATTAAAAAATAATTAATACCAGATTGTCCCAAGGAGTTGGAGACTAAAGATGTCTCAAATGTCCAACTCTTCCAAGATGCTGTTCTGCTCATTTTTTTTTAAATGGAACACAGTTCAAGTCTGAGACACGAGAGGTCATTGTGACAACTGGTACTCTGGTAGAACAGACAGACAGATGGAGAAGAACAGAGGGAAGGATTCAGATTTATCTCTTTTCTGAGGACTTTGTGAGTATTCAATTATTCTTCCTTTAAACAACCATATGGAATTTCACTCTACTGCCACCCAATTTAATGTATGAGAGCAATAAGACACAAAATGTCTAAATAACATGTTCACCCAATAAGTAGAGGCAACAACAGTCTGGCTCTTAAACTTTCACCTGTTCTTCTTTTTACAGCACCTCTGAGCCACTTCCTAACCCTGAAAGGTAAAAGGAAAAATAACAAGAGTGGTACAGGAAAGGACTTTTGCCAATGGTAATGGTGATCATTCAGTAAAGAACTACTCTGTCTCCCACTGAACTAACCATATCGCAGACCCTTAGCTCAGCAAGCACCCTCCATTCTCAAGTCTCCCGATTGCCTTCCCTGTAAAGAGGGAAATAATGATGGAATAATGATTCTCTCAAGTGTCACATCACATATTTTTGAATATTTTTACACTAGGTATGTCTATCTCCCTAGTATATGAAAGAATCCATCACCATTAAAAATAGAACAAATATTACTAGTGAAATAGTATAAGAAGTATACAAAGAGATTCCATTTTCTTATATATTTAAAACACATACTCATTCTGTTATCAGAAATTCTGACAATTTGGGACACTAAATTGTATTCATGCACAACCTGTACTTAGACCAAAGCATGGTTTTTCAAACAGCAAGATTTTAAACGGCGTGGTTGTCAGGGTTCTAACCTTTCACCACACTTACCCAGTCTGTATAGGAAATAGAAAGATTTGTCTTTTCCATGCTGTTTCAGGATTTCTCCCCTCACGATAGTGAATATAATTTTGCTTCCCTTGGCAGTATTTTAGAGCGAGCATACGAGTAGCTGGATTATATGAAGAAGAATGCAGCCTCGGGACTCGAGGGCGACTTGTTAATGACATGCAATACACGGATGACACAATCTAGCTTGCTGAAAGCGAAGAGGAGTTGAAGCACTTCGACTGATGAAGGTCGAAGTCTACAGCCTTGAGTACAGATTATATTGCAACACAAAGCAACCGGACCAATAAGTAACATCATAATAAACAGGGGGAAAAACATGCCAATTGTCAAGGATTTCGTTTTACTTGCATCCCTGATCAATGCCCCTGGAAGCAGCAATCAAGAGATTAAACAGTTCATTCAAACACTTAAACAAATAAGTCAAACATATTGACTGTGTGCTTAACAGATTTAAATCCACCCAGAAGCTCCTGGGAAGAAAGGCTTGGTGATCTCTCAGAACAGTCACAGACATGAAAATACTATGGGCACAGTTCTGGACTGACTCACACAAAGCCGCCATCCAAATCCCCTGAAACTGCTTTTGCACTCTATTAGCTAACATTTCATTAACCCCTAAAATTGCTTATTTTCATAATGCTTATAAAATGTGTTCCTTTTAAACTAATTTGGAGATATAAAATTATAAATAACTTGAAATTTCAATGTTTTATAGAAACAGAATCATGCTAGTACCTAAATCAAGGTATTCTAACCAAAAATAGCTCCATAAGGCCTTCACATTTATGATTCCCTAGGGATCAATCTGAAGATTAGTCTTTTCCATGCTTGCACTACTGAAGGAGTTCTCTCTTTGAATGTAATTTTGCTCATCGCAGTACTTTAGAGGAGGTATGCTTAGATATTTATTATTACTCTAATACTCTATATTTGAATTCAAAGCATACTGCTATTGTCGGGCACAATTCTTTCAATGGAAGGCTGTTCAGTTTTTTTTTTTCTAAAAAGCAAAACACCCCAAGACCTTACGCATAAGTGTTTTCTGCTACCTAGATTGAAACAGATTATTGCTTACGAAACGGATTACATAGTACTCTGTCTTCTGAGAAAGGAAATAATTACAGAACACCAGTAGATTTTTCTCCCATAAGCTGTCTTTATTTCCTGGCCTTGAAGTAATTTATGTGCTTAGGAAATTATGTTAAGACTTTGAGGTTACTCAGATACCATTCCTTGCATAATTAATGCAGTTTGCAACTGTAAAAATTAGTCAAACTTCTCCTAGCTACACATGAGTAATGCAGTAAATCAGATGCACTGATCTTGCAGTTAATCTGAATCTTTCACAATTCAGGTTGTAAAATGTCCCAGTGTGGTTTCAGCATTCATATTCTCTATTTGTTACATTTGTATTTGGTTCTCCCTATTATTCTGGGATCTAGTCCTTGACTGGCTCAGTTTGCTCTCAACTGGTGACCGAAAGATTGTCGGTTCAAGCCCACCTGTTGGCCAGTGTCTGTAAAGATTACAGCCAAGAAAACTCTGGGGAGAACTTTGTAAAACTTAGCATCACCAAGAGTCAAAATTGACTCAGCAACAGGAAAACGATTCTGGGTGCGCGCATCTACGTGTAGCTCTGTTTTAGAATTTGAAGCATTTTATAGACTCCCCTTCCCTGAATTCTGCTAATATGCTCTTTACTGAATGTTGTGGGTAAAGTTACACCATGAGTGTTTGGGGAAAGTTATTTAGCCTTTCAGTGATTCTATTTCCATATCTATAAAATTCCTCTTGAAGTTTTTCCCTATTGTGATTGTTGTAAGAAACAAATTAACCGATAGATATGAACCATGTCACTACAGTATAAGCATCTGCAGGACACTTTCCCAGGGTCTGGCATTATTTCTAAGTGATCTACAGATTCTTTGAAAGGCATTCATGGATGCATTTTGGATAGATGAGGAAATGCAAGTCTCAAAGATTGAATAATTCAGTCGTACAGGTGGTGAGCGGTCGTGTGAGGACTCAAATCCGGATCTGCCTCATTCCCAAGCTCCCATGCACTATCATGAGAGGATCATCTCTTCCGAATCCACCTCGAATTCAGGCTTCTGCTATCAATGTAAAGCCTTTCCCTACCCTAAATGTATAAATGATCAGGATTCCTTTGGGTAATTTTAAAATGCAGCCATTTGTTTCACGCTGTGATAGGGGGTTCCACCTCAGGGTGACTCCACGTGAGAGCAGCCCGCGGGGTTTTCAAGGACTGGTTTTTCAGGAGATGATAGCCAGAGGTGTTCCTTGGTGGAATTGAACCTCCAAATTTTCAGTTACCCACTCAGCATAGTAGCTGTTTGCTCCACCCAGGGACTCACTGTGCTTTAGAACATAAGGCTTTCAGAGACATTTCCTACAAGGACAACAGTGTGACTTTCACAGTCATTTTGAAAAGTTAGCACTGTTTTCTCTTTAATGTGTGTATGTTTGCTTCACTATGCTGGTATATGTCTTCTAAGAATCCTTAATGACATTGGAAGATTTTAGTTTTAACTTATATGGTATACTGCACAGCTATAAAGAATAATGATGGGTCTGGACTATGTAACTTGGATGAATGTGGAGGGCATTATGCTGCATGAAGGAGGTCAGTTGAAAAAGGACAGATACACTTACTCATTGCAAGAACACGTTGTTCTATTAAATTGGCATTCCAGGATGCACACCCTCCCAACACGAATGCTGAAGAAAAATGTGAACATAAGCAAAAGTGTTGAAGAAAGCTGATGGTGCCTGGCTACCAAAAGATATAATGTCTGGGGTCTTAAAGGCTT
>NW_022111369.1:82176318-82196439 GCF_000313985.2 Echinops telfairi | reverse complement strand
ACAAAGCCCACAAGGAAGAAGCACAACAGCATGTGTGACCATGAGCTGTCAAAGGGATCAGATATCAGGCATCAAAGAACAAAAAATATCATTGTAAAGGTGGGTGGGTGCAGAGTGGAGACTCAAAACCCATCGGTAGGCAACTGGACACCCCCTCGCTGAGGGACTCAGGTGAGGAGACGAGCCAATCAGGGTTCAGGGTAGCAGCGATAGAACATATAACTTTCCTCTAGTTCTTAAATGCCCCTCACCCACCCACTATCATGATCCCAATTCTGCCTTGCGGGTCTGGCTGGACCAGAGGATGTGCATTGGTGTAGATGGTGGCTGGGGACACAGGGGATCCAGGACAGATGACTCCTTCAGGACCAGGTATGAAAAGTGAGGCCTGCAGGGTGTGAAGGGAATGTGGGGTGGAAAGGGGGAACCGATTACAAGAATTTAGGTATTGCCTCCTCCCTGGGGGAGGGACAGCAGAGAGGAGAGCGGGGAGAGACGTCAGACAGTGTAATTTATGACAAAACTATAATAACTTGTGAATTATGAAGGGTTCATGGGGGAGGGGGAGGGAAGTGGGAGGGGGGAAATGGGCAACTGATGTTAGGGGCTGAGTTGGAGGGCAGGTGTTTTGGGAATGATCAGGGCAGTGAATGTACATATGTGCTTGACACAGTGGATGTATGTATGGATTGTGATGAGAATTGTACAAGCCCCCAATAAAATAATTTTTAAAATAAATAAACAAAAAAAGAAAGAGGACAGATAGTGTATGAGCCCACTTCAAAATAGGGGGAAAAATAGGTGTATATACAGATATAAGTGTTCTTTGATTGTTACCTAGCATGGGAGGGATAGAGAGGGAAAATCACTCTATGAACAGTCGGCAGTTGTAATTTGGGATGGTGAGAAAGGCACTCTCTTCTGTGATGCACAGGGTTGCTGATAGGAGTGAAGTGTGTACAACTTCAGGGTAATGGTGAAACAAAGAAGTACACAAAGATAAGGAATGTTACTGGTAAATTCTGTTAGTGGATTTTTGGCAACAACAATACTAACAACCATAGAAGTAACTATGTATTTAAATATGTGTATAGGGATATGTGTGTGTGTGCGTGTAGATGTATCAGTGCACTTCTGCATGCACGTGTTGGTGTGTGCTTCAAATATGTTCACATGCATAATCAAGCATGTAGAGGGCAAAGGCACTTCCCAGACATAAGCAAATGTCTCATAGGATTCCCTTTACTGGGTTTGAAAGTTTAAAACCATAGTCTTATGGAAAAATTAGGTCAGTTGATACAAAACAATCCATAAGGTTTATGTTTTGCATCTTAGTGTCATAGGTCCTGTCGGGGTCTTCAAAGCTTGCAAGAAGCCATCTAAGATAACAAAATGGGGCTCTACTTGTCCAGAAAGAGAGAAACTAGAGACTCACCAACACAACTCATCTACGGACTAATAGCCTTCATGAAACATGACCTCCTCTGCCCTGAGTCCAGAACTAAATGACGTGCAGCTCTCACTACCTTCCCTCTGACCAAGAACACAAGAGCTGGTCCCAGATAGAAGGGGAGAAAATTATAGAATAGCACGCAAATTCTTAAACAGAAAGAAAAGGGCCAAATTTACTTGACTTAGAGAGACTGGGGGATCCCCTGACACTATCACCCAGAGATTACCTTTAAAGTTTGAACTGAAACCACCACCACCCCCAATGTCATCTTTCAGCCAGAAGAAGAATGGCTTCTAAACAATATCAACTATGAGTACCGGGATTCTTAAAGAAAAACAGAAATCTCTCTGAAACCAAATGATCTACGTTTACATTAAAGCAAAGGAGACGGGTGAGAGATAAGGAAACTAGATTGATGGGAGAGGGATAACTTTTGGTTCCACAATGTTGAAAATGCAGTTCATATCAGTGGTAAATATGGATACATATTGTTAAATGGGAACCCAGTCTGCTGTGTAAACTTTCATACACACACACATACACACAATAATATAAATAGAGCCTATTCGATCCAAAGCCCAGAATACTTCACCAACCTCAGGACCTCATCATGCAAACTGAAAGCCCATAATCCCTCAGCCTAGCCAGTGCTTCCTGGACTTTCTCATCAAACTGCACAACCCCAATTTCTCCTTCAGCCTAGTGTGAACTAAGAAATATGATGGCTCACTCTCTACAGCCAGGGTTCAGGAAAATGCCCCATTAGCATGAATCGTTTAAAATGGGGAGTGAATAATGACACTGAATTTGGAAGAGTAGAATGCAGATGGGTCACACACCTCTCTCTAGCCGATATCAACTGTCGTCTCTTGTTCCCTGATACCCCGATAGTCTCTGGGGATGACTAAGCCCCAGAACCACGTCTGCACACTCCTAGCTTTACAACTGCTCCTTGCCCCAGTGTCTGTTCAGTAATGGGCTCCATGGGGTAGGGGTATCAGAGAGGGTCATGGGCAGAAATGTCAGTGAGAATCGCTGGGGAGCTTAGTCAGTTGGCTTTTACAGAAGACACTCACAACTGTCTGTGTATCACGGAGGTGCCTGTTCCCACCCCGTTCCAATTTAGACATCTGGTCATCACATGTCGAAGGGAAGGTGGGGTGCTAGTGGTGGCTGTTAGTTACCCTGCCGCAGTTCCAATTCATGGAAACCCTGTGTTCAACCTCATGAAACATTGCCAGGTCCTTCTGCATCCTCACGTTCTGTTTTCTTGCTTGTTTGTTTGCTTGGGGGGGTAGGTTAGGGGGTAGGGGTATTTTTAAGCCCACCGTGCTGCCGCCTAATGCAGTTTCCTAAAACCTTAGAACTGCACCTGACGCTGCATGCCTTATCACCTACTAGCCGTTCCTCCGCCCCACTTGTCCCCTCCCAAATGCGCTTATTTTGCCCTCTAGGAACAGAAACGTTCTTCAAGCCTCCATCACTGCTGGTAGGTGTGGATTAAGCTGATGTGGCTTTCATTCCCATGAACTTTCCCGCACCCTGTGTAACCTTTAAAGCAAGAGCCTTTGAACAGAATTTTAATTGTCTCTGAAATGTGCTCCCTGGCGGTGCAGTGGTTACGCACCCAGCTGCCCACGGAAAGGTCATCGGTATGAACCCCCAGTGACTCAGAGGAAGAAAGGAGCTGGCAGCCTGCGCCTGAGAAGTTCACAGCCTGGTGAGGGACCAGCCGGGAAGCTGCGGCCAGTTCAGCAGCACAGCAGTGTGTTCGCCACCGTGCACTAATCTGTAGCTATTTTCCACATTCTGTAGTTGTCATAAGAATCACAAGTGTTGCCAAAAATCTATGTGAAAGTATAAGAGGGATTCAGAAAGTTCATTGAAAAAAAATATCATTCTCTTTAGATTATATATCTCCAGGAAGTTTTTTTTTTTCTTCCTAAAAGAGCAAAACTCTGTTAAACACTTTTTTTTTCATTTACCATATTCCTGCAGACTTTATTCAATTTAAAAGTCCTAATCAAGACTAATAAGTAGTTTTGTGTCTCCTGACAGTCAAAAACCCTTAAAGGTTTAAGAGCAGCAGTGAAAAGTTCCACCATTTTAATACATTACATCACAGTATATATAAAGCTACTGAAAATGTCAGTGTTGCTAGAAATGTGGACAGTTGATTCAGGAGGACTCATTATTGGCGAGGGAGATGATTACCTGTGTTGATTGGAGCAAAGCCATTTTGCAATCAACTTATGATGTAAAAACACTAGACAAACAGACTCTCAAATCCTCAAAGCGATATGTTTTGTGTGTACCGATATCCATGGTTGTGGCATGACTATCAAGCAACAAGACAAATTTCATGCTGTATATTCAGACACTAACACTATTTTGCTAGAGGGGTGATGGTTCTATATTCACCCTCCAAAAAGGTATATATGGAAAAGACTGTGATTTATTGTAAAGAAATATATAGTAAATCCCATGGTCAAGTAATCTTTTAAAACAAATCAGAAAATGCAATAGCTTGGGCCAAAATCTCAGTTATTTCTTGAGATTTCAAGACTACTGAGCATAGAAGAATGCTGTTCCTTTTTTCTCTTCTTTCCTTTTTTTTTCTTTTCTTTCCTTTGATATCTTTGCCTCTGATTTGAAGGATCTTCTTCAGTGAAAGTGGATGAGCAAAACTTTTTCCTTTCATTTTTCATTTTCTTTGCCTTTTGCTTTCTTCTCCTCTCCATTTCTTTTTCCTTGGAGTGCTTTTATTTAATGCTTCCTTATCTTCATCACTATCTCTACTACTTGTGCTACGGACATCTAAATGATGTCCCTGTTAGGATCTACGCAGAGAACATTCAAAAGTCAGATGACCAGGGTAGCCACATTTTTTTTTCTAATCATTTTATTAGGGGCTCATACAACTCTTATCACAATCCATACACACATCAATTGTGTAAAGCGCATTTGTACATTCATTGCCCTCATCATTCTCAAAACATTTCCTCTCCACTTAAGCCCCTGGTATTAGGTCCTCATTTTCCCCTCCCTCCCCGCTCCCCCCTCCCTCATGGGCCCTTGATAATTTATAAATTATTATTTTGTCATATCTTGCCCTGTCCGACATCTCCCTTCACCCACTTTTCTGTTGTCCGTACCCCAGGGAGGAGGTCACATACAGTTCCTTGTAATTGGTTCCCTCTTTCCAACCCATTCTCCCTCTACCCTCCCAGTATCGCCACTCACACCACTGGTCCTGTAGGGATCATCCGCCCTGGATTCCCTGGATTTCCAGTTCCTATCTGTACCAGTGTACATCCTCTGGTCTAGCCAGACTTGCAAGGTCGAATTCGTATGGTAGCCATATTTTACAGCCTGCTCTGATATTGTCCTTGTTGCAACCTTGAAATAAACACTAGCTGAACCACCCCCAAGAAATGCATGTTTCATCCAGGTCAACATTATACTTGGGACCACCAAGAGAGGTCGCTTAGCAAGAGAGGTTGCTGGAACCCCCCAGCCCCCGAAAGTGAGTTAATTTTCCACTTATCCAGAAGACAATGTGCAACCTAAGTGCTCCATGAACTTTCAAAAGTCCCCTCCTAATTATTCTAAAAGCTTTCCTATAATAGGAGAAGTCAAAAGTATTGCTGCTTGAATTCTAGTTAATATATGCCCACTTTGGGGAAATACTCTGCTAGCCCATGACTTCTCCTCCCACCCTTCCCTTCCTGCCCCGGTCACCAGTCAGCTTAAGTATTTCTTGCAGGGTTGTTCTGCTTGTACAAATGCCTTTAATTTCTTTTTCTGAAAATCCCCCAAAGCAGATCCCTAGACTTGCTTCTGGATTGGGGCTACAGCACAAAAGTGTTCGATTGCCAGGGGCCACTGAGTACTTTTTTTCTTTTTCTGAAAAGGGGGCAGTATGCTAAATAAGTTTGGGAACTTATGGTAGGTTAAATGGTAGACAAGTGTTAAAGTTACGTGAAGGGTGAGACAATGCGCAATCAGGGAAGTTAGGAAAAATGATAGAGGCACTTGAAGACAGTGAGAGATTTGTAAGAGTTAAAGGCAACACAGATAAATGCAGGTAGATTTTATGTCAATTTGCACCTGTATGAAAGCATAGGACTGGAGTCCAAATCTGATAGCACTCAGGTCACCGTCTCACCACAGGTCCTTGGAGGTGTGGCCTTGATATAAGGAAATGCTCTGGAGGCGTGGCCACCCATTTTTCTCACTACCCCTGAGCCTTCTTCCTCACTGGGATGCTATGTCCTCACTGACCTTGGCACACAACTGTGCACCCACCAGCCTGTGATCCCCCTGCATCCTGCTGCACCTTGTTGGCCTGCAGCCACATGGACTTGAGTTGAAATGGGCTGGGATGCCATCCTAATATAAAATTACTTCTTAATATAAAGTTCCTTTTTTTACATGTATGAGTGGCACTGGTTTTGTTTCTCTACACCAGCCAACCTAACACGTTATATACTCAATCCTGCAGTAGTGTGATCTGTAAGTAGATGCTTGGATAGACATGTAGGCTAAACATGTGTCGGTGGAAGATGGGAAGATACATACAAGTATGTATATATATCGATTTGATAGAGAATATTCATATATGTGTCTTTATAGTTGCTGCAAATTATGTGGTGGAGCATACAGGGGTAAAAGCTATGAAAGCTTCTTAAACCTAAGCAAATATCTTCAGGGAATGAATCACTGAGCCTGGGGGTTCAGGGCCATGGTCACAGGGTACACTAAAGTCCAGTGGCATATTCACAAAGGTAGAGTTAGGCATCCTGCTTTTGATGAGGAGTAACTGGGGTCTTCAAAAGCAGCCAGTTAATTAAGGTGCCAAATATGGCTTCTCCTCATCTGGAAGAATGAAGAGTGATGACAGTAGAAAGACATGTGGACACAGTGAGTCTAGTGGACTTAGGAACCATGCAACCAACCATCTCCACAACCTTGAGACCACAAGAACTAGATGGTGACTGGGTAACACCCCAACCACTCTGAAACGTTCATTGTAAAAGGGCCTGCATGCGGCGGGGGGGATGTGAAACAGGGCTTAAATTCATAAACAAGACCAAGATTGGTTGGATAGAGACTGGTGGGACACACAAACTATGGCCCTTAGCCATCCTTTCGGGTCCTGGATAGGAACTCATGGGTGTGGAGTCAACCATTTAAGATCAAAAGGGCAGCATCTACCCATGAGCAAAGTTCAGAGGGAAAGAAACAAGATGCACAGGAGAAAGGGAGATGCATGATGGTACACTGAGGGGATTGCAAAGGATAATGTCAACTAATGTGGATGAACTGTTGGATATAAAAATGATGGTCTGTTCTGTCATCCTTCACCTAACTCACAATAAGAAGTTTAAAATATTGAAAGAAAAAGAAATTCAATAACCATGGCTTCCAAGGAGATCGGTTAATTTTAAGGTGGAGCGGTCATCTCCGAGGGTTATGGGAACTGCTTTTATTTGGGGTGAGGGAAGATTCCAAAAAAGGTAATTTTGATGAATATTTTCAAAAGTTGGGATGATCATGGAAGCTTAGTATGAAGAGGTTTTTATAAAGTGGGAAACGACATTGATGAAGAAAATGCCAGGAAAGTGGACTTGCAGACCTGTCCTTCTCATGCGATGCATGTGCTCACGCTTCAGGGCAGGAAAGCGCCCTGGAGAATTTCACTGGGACGCCTTCTCCCATCCGTCCTACGGCCCTGATCTTGTCCCTTCAGGTTTAGGTTTGTTCCCCAAACTGAAGATCCTATGTAAAAAGTACATAGACCCAGATGGAGGACATGGAGAAAAACAATAGCTTCACATTTGGGTATTTTAACAAGTGTTTCAATGATTTTTATAGCAATACATTTTTTTACTTAACCTTATATTTTAAAACGTCATTTCATTGGCTGATCTTTAAGATACTCTGGTAAGGCACAATGTTATAATACATTTTTGTAATACAGAAATGAACAGTCACACTATCCTGATTTATACTTTACATAGGTATGCACCATGATTCAAATGAAAAAAAAAAAACAGGATTTATTTTTTATGTCATTCTATTTTATTCATTGCTGCCTGTCTGCCCAAAGGATTCAATATCCTAATGTTTAATTGATCTTCCTGGACAAGGCACACAGGTTTGTATTTCATTTGGACTAACATTTTCTAAATTGTCTTTGGATAAGTTGTTTTGGTTTATATTTTAAGGATTCTACTACATACTATGTATTTTAGCCTCACAACATTATATTGCAAATTTTTGGTAAATGTTTATAGTAATTTTTAACAATTTTATCAAAAGATTATGCCAGAAAGAAATTCATAATGCATGGTATTCTGCTTAAAAGAATACTATTTACATTACTCAAATGATAGTAATTTTTAAATTACCATAGTGCTAAACTTATAGTGAACAGAATTTCAGTCTGATGCTTTGAAGAGTCATGGGATGCTTGTTACGATTTTATTGCTGCTCAGTGTTAGAGTTATGACATCAACTATCCTAACTGTTACACAGAAATAGAGTTCTATATATTATTATAGAGAAATCCAAAGAGAATAATTTCTTACACTCGTGCATATTTAACTGAGAAATAGTATCTCATATAGCATCACAGAGTATAGTTTAAAATGCACAATAGTTATTTGCAAATAAATTTTATGGCTATGTGTAAAAAAACCTAACTTTCCAATGCACTTGAGTAAGTTAATCATGTTTATGTAATGTTGAGTTTTTTCTCTGGTCAGCTGTAGGGGTTCCTTTTTACTTAGTACTGCGTTAACAGCAACAGAAATGATCATGAAATTCTCAAGAAAGGTTACACAAATTACACTTCTTCTAACAGGGTTTGTCCCAATGGCTGATTGGTTTACCGAAGTACATTAGGTCTTTCTTGCTATGCTGTGTTGCAACAAATAGAGCTCTTGGGCCCTTAAAAATGAAAATACATGCATAAGACTCTAACTTAGATTTATGAATAAGGCAGGCTCCCAATTCACATTGAAAGCCTTTATGTGTAAAGACAGTTACATAGAATGACCAACCAGTTGCTGCCAAGTCATTGCTGACTCATGATGAGTCCATGTGTGTCATAGTGGAGCTTTTTCTATTTTTTTATTATTATTGAGCTATAATTAACATGCCATACAATTCAATTATTCAGTCATATCAAGAAGATTTGTGTAACCGTCACCACACTCAATGTTAGATCCTTTTCTTCCTCCTTGTAGCCATTGGTGTTGACTCTCCATTTCCCCCACCCTGCCCTCTCTTCTTGTTGCTGTTAGGTGCCAGTGAGTCATTCTGACCAGTGACTGTGTACAACATGCCAGCCTGACCAGGGCAGCTCTGTAGGACAGATCGAAACACTGCCCGTCCTGCTCCATCTCCACAGCGGTTCTTATGTGTGAGCCCCTTTTGCAGTCGCAGTGTCAATCCATCTTGTTGAAGTTCCTCTTCTTCACTGCCCCTCTGCCTTACCAAGTATGGTATCTCTCCAGGGACTGGTCTTCCTGACACTACACCCAAAGCACATGAACTGAAGTCTCAACATCCGTACCTGTGGAGTGCTCTTGCTGTGCTTCTTGGAAGACAGATCCGCTCGTTCTTTTGACAGTCCCCAACCCCATCATTACAATGCAGCAGTTTTCTCTTGACGGTGCCCCACATCATTCTCAGGCTTTCTTGGGAGTTGTTTGCTTGTTGATTGTTTCTCTTGTTGGCTGTACTCACAGTGAGTGTCTTCAAGCGCAATGATTTGATCTTCCTTTTCTTCAGTCTGTTCCCCAGATCTTTTGCCATGTTGCTTTCTGTTAGCTCCTTATTCGTTTCTGGTATTCCTTCGGTGTAAGGTTTTTGGTTTCTCCATTTCTCCCGTTGTTTTCATGAGTGTTCTATCTCTTGAAGGGACCTAAGCATCATTCTTTCAAATTGTGTTTCTGGTCGTTTCAGGACCGCTTTTGTGGATGCTCCATTGGGTTTGAATGATTGTCAGTTGTCGATGTTGTTTTCTTAAAATTTTGGAGTGCACTGTCATTGACTGCTATTTCCACAACATAGTGGTCAAGCTATTAGTGGTGTGAGGGCTGCTGGGTTTGTGGACTGGAGTTAGAAACCGTACAATGGGGACATGAAGAACAAAGGAGAGAGATGGAGAAGTGAGGAAAGTAGGGGAAGAGAAGAGAGAGAGTAAGGTAAGTAATAATGGTAATGATAAGTGGCCTTCTGCATAGATCAGGGAGATTGTAAAACAATAAAAAATGAGCTTTATGAGGTGTAATAACACTTAGTAGTTGACTTGGAAGCATATTTCTCTAGGAGAGGGAGAGTAAAAGCAGAAGGAGATTGTGGGGTGGGTGGGGCATGAGAAGACTGTAAGCAGATAATCAACGCAGAGAAGTGTGTGTGTGTGTGTGTGTGTGTGTGTGTGTGTGTGTGTGAATTTACAAGAATAAATATAATTGAAGCAGGGAACAGGGAGCAAAGGCGGCAGGAGTGAGAAGGGGAGAGGGAAAATTTGAGTGTAAAAAACATCACAGGGCTTGTGTGTGGTTAAGGAGTTCTCCTGGTACAGGAGCATAGAGGTGGGTAATCTGTGCCTTTAGGGGCCTTGGTTTGCCTGTGTCTGACCTCGAAGTGTGTTTGTCTGGAGAGGGGCAGGTCTGTCTGTTCAGAAATGTGACGTGAGGGTTTAAAAGGGAGAAGAGGTTGAAGTCTAGAAGATGTTGGCCTACTGGCAAAAGGCTTGGCTTGGGAAATGAGGGAGTCTATGGCAGGCTTCCCAAGCAATATGCCATCTACACAGGACTCCCCTGGGCCAGCAAGGTGGGGGCCTTGGCCATATAGGTTTTGATGGTGCTGCTCTTGCTTGGGGAGGTATGTGCTCTGGGGCAACTTGAGCTGCTTATCAATGGTGGGGCAGATAATGCTGGGGGATTCTAACTTGAAAGAATAGAATCTGGTTGGGGTGGCTGTAGTTTGCCTGTGTTGCCTGGGAGGCTTATGCAGCCACAGAGTTGGGGCCCTGGGACGATAGGCCATGGGAGCCAAACATTAATTCACAATAGAGTAAAAGTAGAATTCAAAAGCAGAGAAGCAACAAATAAGCCCATGGTTTGGGTGGGGGCCACCACTTCCTTGGCTTGAATGGCACAGAAACTTGTCTGCCGGGTCTGGGAAAGTGTGTGGTGGTGGAGGAGTGCCAAGGAAAAGGCGGTGAAGGGAAACTGGAGATTTGACAAAATGGCAACTTTCATCCCTGGCGCTGTGAAGACGTCTATGCCAGGCTGCACTCGCAGTTCATCCACCACGCAGGGGTCCCAGGGACCAGCAAGGTGATGGGTTTGGTCGGGTCAGCTGGGAAGGGGTTGGGGACAAATCTCCTGCCAGAGTAAGAAAGGAGAGCATTCCATAGTGGCTCAAGCAGCTATTAAAGATGGAGGGTAGACAGAAGAGTTCAGCTGGTGCTCGACCGATCGCCTACTTTCCTGAGGGAAAAAGAAAACAAACCAAAGCACGGCGGACTTCGTTTTCAGGTTCAGGAAGCAAGGACTCCTTTCTGTTGGCTCCTCTTTGGGATTTCCAGAAGGGCTCCTCCCGTGATTTGCTACCTTGCAGCCATTCCCCAAACCCTACTCTCCAAGAGTTTTTCCAAGGGCTACTTATTCAAAAGTAGATTGTCTATCTTTTCTTCTAGGTGCCTCTTGGTGGACTAGAACTTCCAGCTTTGGGGTTTGCAGCCAAGAGTATGAACTGTTGGTTCCTTTCAGGGAATATATAGGGTAAAAAAAGCTGTTAGTGGTGCTAGGCAGTAGAAAAACATGGCTTTGCAGTGTGTTATTAATAATGTTGATGTTGTTGATGATGATGATGATGATCATGATGATCATGATGATGATGATAGGCATCATAGAGTCACAGGGAGCCTATGGGCAACAGAAAAAACCCTGCCAGTCCTGCCACATTTTCACAGCTTCTGGACTGCTTGAAGCCATGGTTGCGGCCACCATTGTATCAATCTCATCTTGAGTCTTCTCATCTGCACTGACTCTCTACCGAGCATGATGCTCTTTTCTAGGCACCAGGCTTTCCTGGTAACATGTCCTAAGTAAGTCAGTCAGAGTCTCACCATCCTTGCTTTCCAGGAGCATCCTGGCTGTACGCCTTTTAAGACAGATCTTTGACTAGTCTTCACCATCACTCGGATTCTCATGTGTCCAATCTTCTCTGCTCTCCTTTCTTCGTTGCTCACCTCGTACGGACCCTATGAAGCCATGGAAAACCCATGCCGTGGATCAGCTCCGTCTTGATTCTTGAAGTGACATCTTATTTAGCCCTTTAAAGAGTTCTTGTGCAGCAGACGTGCCTGACACAGTGCTTTATTTGATTTCTTGCTTGCTGCTTCCATGAGCATGTTTGATTTCTTGCTTGCTGCTTCCATGAGCATTGATTGCGGATCCGAGTTAAATGATTCATGGCGGATGATGCATGAACCCCTGCAGTGTGCCACTAGGGATTAGTCATGAGTTGATCCAAAGCCACTTGCATGTATGTGGCCACGTTCCTTAGCAAATTTTAATTCATTCCTTTATATACAATAAAAATCATAATACTAACTTAGTGAAACACTGTCCATGATAATACCTGAAGGAGTTATTGAGGGGCTCTTAATAAATGTTCATGGACTATGAATCCTTACTGTTTGTATTCTCACAGAGCTTAATACAATGATATGGGGCGGGGGGATACACGGCATCAACGAAGATGTGACATTTTTAGTGTGAAATGTTATATGTGGATCTTTTATGCCAATGGGAATAAAGTCGGTGCAAGGAAAACTCATTTCATACTTCAGACTTCTGCGAACGCCTCCTGTTCAGGATGATTTTGCAGCATCCTGTAACCCCAAGAGGAAAGTGTGCTTTGCAAAAGGAGGGAGGAGTTACTCAAATGATTACCACAGCCTGACTGTCAGATCAAACCTGTTATTTATAGTGTTTTAAATTGCCAGCCCGATGCATGTATTAATGTTTCAAGGCAGTATGCATGGCAATTTAATCAGCAAATCACGTTGTGGCGGTTACCTTCTGGGATACAATTGGGGCATCAGAACCCTTTTATGGCACGGTCCCTGTGCACAGTTGCAGGATTTGTGGACGTTCCTGTGAGTTCCGTTACATAATACTAAACAATAGGCCACCACCATCTGTTAGTTTGTCATACTCTATGTAGTAGGTTGATTTTTACTTAAATAATGCTTCTATTTATTCAGCCTATATTTCTAATACAAGCAGGGTTTTTCCATGGGTGATAGGTTTCAGTGGAACTTCTAGCCTTAGAGAGACCAAGAAAGAAAAAATTAACAATTTTCTTGTAAAAATCAGGAAGTGAGAACTCTCTGCCTAACACGATGTGGTCCAGTATATAGCTGGAAGATGAGCCACCTGGATTGAAACGTACTGAGAATCCACAGTGGCCGCCACAGTGGTCTTGGCCACGTCAGCAGCTGCAATTTTGGCACAGAGGAAGGCAGCATTTTTCACTTTTGTGAACCGGGTCTCTGTGAGTTGGAACCAAATCAACCACAAGGACAGACAAAAGAACTCACTTGGTCGTAATTCGTTTTCATGAAATCAACTCAACCCACATTTTTTATCAGGAACATGAAGAACTAGGCTAGGCTATATTGAATGTCTTATTTATTATTTAAATAAAATTGCCCTTTAAGGGAAAATAAGTTATGAAACACACACTGAATTAGTAGAAATTGATGTGTGTATTGTACAGTTTCACTTGACTTTTCATAATGACCATATTCCACTGGAATTGTAGTTTGTATTTACATATCCATGGACTGTTGGACAGAGATCTCCATGGTGGTTTCAATATTCAAACTTTATTATCTCAAAATTTATGTAACTTCTAATGATATAAACTGGAAATTCCCATGTAACTTACAGTATTTTTTCATTAGCAGCACCTCTCATTTGTCACGAGACAATTTTTTTAATCAGCAGCACCAACATCATGAAACAAAACGTGTGCTTGCAGCACACATTTGCAGAAGAATCATTTTTCAGAAATAAATAATAATAGTTAGTTGAAGGAACTATTATTTCATGTCAACAATTACAGTACTGATGTGAATGCTATCCTGAATTAATAGGATGATTTCACCTTTTTTTTTTTTTTCAGGTTAATGTTCTGTGAAGGAATAGTTTTCAGAATGGATCTGTGGGAAGGGCTGTTATTATCATCTTGAGGGTTACACTTTGCTTTCATTTTCCCCTCCCCCCTTCTGAGTATGTGTATTAAGGAAAACCTCCCACAGTCTGTGATTCACTCGTGTCACTGGTCTTCCCATTATAGTTTAGCATGTTTTCCCCCTTTGTTTCCTAAAGTGTGTAATTCCCAAAACATTTAAGCATGCAAAAACCGCATCACCCAAACTTAACAAATGCTTCAGATTTTTCCGTTTCAGGAAGTGATTCTCTCATAAATAAAACCAGGGGGAAATATGATGATTCAGTGAAAGGGAAAGGCCTTGTGAATTTGTGAATACATTGTTTGGGGGCAATGAGATAGCCATTTAGTGGGGGGGAAGCTAAAATTGTATTGGCATTCTAATGAACTCCGAGTGGATTTAAATGTAAAAATAAAATTACATAGGCACCAGAAAAATAAATACTTCATTGACCATGCAGTTAAAACCTTGACCACCATCCTCTAACTCTTGCCTTTGAGGGAGCAAAGCAATACTTTATAATATGGTGTAATTATGTTTAGTTTGAAAAGGCTGCAGCATACAAGGTTTCTACATATTACACGATGTGTTCTGCCAGCATATTCACCACATGCACTAGAAACTACCACGGCTTCAGCTGAAGAGCTATTACCTTAAGAAGATTTAACAATAGATTTCAGTTCACAATATCTTCATCGATGTAACACTCACACGAGAAATCACCCATCTTAAAGGATAGTGTTAGGGCCAAAACATGTCGAGAATTGTTACTTTTCTGCTACCGGATGAGAACCTCCACCCCCAAATACACACCTTTCCTCCCATATTTAGAAGAATTCCCTTAAAATTATGGCAGAAATCTAACTTCAAGGAGATAGGTTCTTTTGACTATTTCATGTATGTAAAAGAGTTCCCAACTCCTCTTGGTACAATAAAATATTTGCAACTCAAAACACAGCTTTTGTTCAAAAAACGGAACTCAGAAGGCAGGGAAGAGGGATGAAGGTACATGAAAAACACAGAGAGTGGAGTGAATGAGCTTACATTCACAGGACAGCAATTAATGTCATGAAACAAAGCTGCCTAATGGAAAACAAATGTGCCAAACGTGCACCCAAACACAAGTTTAAATAAAACACACATTTAAAAGTAAAATCATTGCCAATACATATAAGGAACCAACCACTAAAGCCAGAGATGAAGAAATTGAAAAATTTTATCAACTTATTTAGTATGAAATTGCTCAAACGTGATCAAGATGCACTGATAATTACTGGCGATTGGAATGTGAAATTTGGAAACAGAGAAAGGATCAGTAGTTGGAAAATAGGGACTTGGTGATAGAAATGAACTGAAGATCGTATAATAAAGTTTGTAAGACCAATGACATCTTTGTGCAAATACCCATTTTCAACAACATAAATGAACACGGGAATCTGCATTGACGACATCTAGGGGAAGAGCCAACAGAGAAGTTCAAGGTCATCAGCCAAAACAAGGCCAGAGGCCAACTGTGGAACAGACCAGTGATTGCTTATGTGCAAGTTCAGGTCGAAGCTAAAGGAAATTTTTTTAATTCTATGAGAGTCAAAGTACAACCTTGAATGTAACCCACCTGATTTTTGAGAACATCTCAAAAACAGAGTTTAGACATTGAACACCAATGAAAGAAGAACAGAGTAATTTAGGGTGACATCAAGAATAATGTACTTCGTATTAGGCTGTATCTCAGAGGTGTTAGGTCACTGAAGTTGTCTTAGATGTTTTTTCGTTTTTCAGTATATGAAACCCAGGATTGATGAACCTACAGAGATAGCAAGTAGAAGAAGGGTTTCAGGGACAGGGGGTACAGTGGTGGTGGCGGGGTGAAAGGGAGACAATGTCAAGGAGTCTATGTAGAAAAGGAATGTTTGGAAACTGATTGTGATAGCAAATGTACAAATGTGGACATGATTAAGCTAAGAAATGATCTGTATTAATTCCCAATAACAAGTTTTTTAAAAAAGAATATCATACTTAAATAAATTAAAACATCATGAAAAAGACAAGAATTATTTTAAAGGCCAAAATGGATGTCAGAAGATATTCTGAAACCTGCTCTTGAATGTAGAAAAGCTAAAGTGAATAGAAAAATGATTAAGAGCTGAACAGGAGACTTCCAAAGGCAGCTTGAGAAGAAAACATAAAGTATTACAAAGAACTTTGCAAAGACCTGGAGTTACAGGACCTGCTCAATATTTCTCAAGCTGAAAGAGCCAAAGAAATAATTCAAGCCTCAAGTAGCAGTACTGAAGGATTTGACAGACAAAATGTTGAATGATAAGAAAGTAATAATAATTTGTAATTTATCAAGGGCTCACGAGGGTGGAAGCATGGGGGAGGAAGGGTAAAAAGTGTTGATACCAAGGGCTCAAGTAGAGAGAAGTATTTTGAAAATGGTGATGGCAACATATGTACAAATGTGCTTGATTCAGTTGATGTATGGATTGTTGAAAGAGCTGTAAGAACCCCAATAAAATCATTTCTTTTAAATATATATACAGAGAGAGTGACTAAATAGAGTCACCATACCAAAATGTCACTGTACCAACCATTTCAAGAGGTAGCATATGATCAAGAACTATTGATATACAATGAAGAAGTCTAGGCAACACTGAAGGCATCACTGGGCAACAAAGCTCCAGGCCTTGATGTAATCCTGATTGAAATCTTTCAACAAGTGAATGAAGCACTGGAAACACTCATCTGTGCCAAGAAACTTGAAAGACAGCTACTTGGCCAACCACCTGGAAAAGATCCATGTTTCCATTCCAAAGGAAATTGGCCCAACAGAATGCAGAAATTATTGAATAGAATCACTTGCAAGGCATTATTGAATTAATATCACTTGTGAGACCCATTTCATTGAAGATATTCAAAACAACATACCAGTTGCCATAAATTCAAGCAGGATTTAGGAGAGGCAGTGAAAAGATGGATATTGTTGATGTCAGATGGATCTAGACTGAAAGAGAATACCAGAGAAATTTTTATTTGTGCTTTGTTTACTATGTAAAAAGGATCAATTCTGTGGATTATAACAAACTTTGGATAACATTAAGAAAAATGGGAATTCCAGATTATTTAATTGTGCTCTTGAGGAACTTGTTGATAGACCAGAGGCAATTTTTGAAGATTGTACTGCATGGTTTAAAATCAGGAAAGATGTGCATCAGGGCTGTATTCTTTCACCAGACTCATTCAGTCTGTCTGTTGAGTTTATTATCTGAGAAACTGCACTAAATGAAAACAGTGTAGCATCAGGTTTTGTGGAAGATTTTTGAACAAACTGCTCTATGAAGGTAACACAGCCTTGCTTTCTGAGACCCAAGAGGACTTGAAGATCTCATCTGTTGGGTATCAAAGACTGCAACTTTCAGTGTGGAATACAGCTCAATGTAATGAAAACGAAAATGCTCACAAGTGGAATGCTAGCATGATAAATGGAGAACATATTGAAGTTGTCAAGGATTTCATTTTACTTGGAGCCATAAGCAATGCTTCTGGGAGAATCCATCAAGAAAGTCAATGACTTATTGAACTAGGCAAGTCAGTTGCACAAGACCTCTTTAGAAGGTTAAGCAACAAAGATGTCACTTTGAAGGCGACAGTAAGCTTGACCCAAGTCACGGTGTTTTCATTGGCCATACTGAGAAAGAGTTAATGCCCCCTGCTCATTCTAATGTTTGAATATTTAGTATGTAACAAGGACTCCTTAATGCCAGAAGATCAAACAAATCTGTCTTGGAGGAAGTACTCCTAGATTGCTCCTTAGAAGCAAAGATGGTGAGCACACCTGATCACATGTACTTTGGGCATGTGATCAGGTGAAACTAGTACCTGGAAAAGGACATTCGGTGTGCTTGGTATAGAGACAGCAAAAAAGGAAGATACTAGATGAGATGGGTTGTCATGGATAAGCTCAAACATAATAGCCATTGTCAGGATGGTGCAGTGTTTTGTTCTGTTGTACATATACAACACTACATTCTGTCAGAGGGTTACCATGAGCAGGAGCAGATGTGATGGCACGGAGCCGTAACAAATCAAACTCACAGCCCTCTGTTGAATCTGACTCAGCAAAGGTAAAAGGATAGAGTAGAAGTACCTTGGAGATTTGCCTAGCTGTAATCTTTATGGAAATAGATGGCTACATCTTTTTCCTGCTAAACAGGGCACAAATCAGTGCTGAACCACTGCACTCCTCTAGTAACACAGTAGTGAAGTGCTATCACAAAAGGGGGGTTCAAACCCACCCAGCATCTCTACAGAAAACGTCCTAACTTTTCAAGTAAATATTACGGTTCCACTCTGTCCTATGGGGGTCCCTGTGAGTTGCAATCAGCTCAACACTACCTAACAATAAGGTCAGTATCATTAAGGAAGGGAATGGGAGCCCTGGTAGTTCATGCACTTACATTAAGATGCAACCAGAAAGGTTGACAGACGGCCCTCCCAGCAGCTCTGTGGGAGAAAATCTCCATGGTGATGTGTTTCTGTAAAGGTTGCAGCCTCATGTAATACCAGCCAGTTCCTCACACTGGGTTGTTGTGAGTCAGCATCAATACTGCCAGGGTTTGGGAGTGATAAGAGAAGGTTTTGAGTTAATCCTACAACTTGAGATACGTACCTTTGCCCATTCTTGATCTCTCCACGAAGCCTAGAAATGATGACGGATCCTTAACCAAAGTCCTGAATTTGGCCTACCCCTGGCAGAGGCTGGAGCCCTGGTGGTATAGTGGATACGTGTTGGGCTGCGATCCACATGGTCCACAGTTTGAAACCACCAGCAGTTCCTCCGGAGAAAGACTGGGTGTTCTACTCTCATAAACAGTTACAGTCTCAGAAACCCACAGGGGGTCACCGTGAGTCAGCAGTGAGTTTCAGGGCTCGAAACTAGGCTGTGACGTGCTTCAGTGCTAACCAGAACCAAGTGAGACCAGGTTCTCACCATTGCATTTCGTTATTGATTGGAATTGAGTATCGCAAAAATAAATGTTGCAAATCCTGTTCTCTTTTCCTGTGGCTATGAATTTCCCTTTGGAAATAGAGTGTTCTCTGTTGGGTTAATGAGGTCATATTAGGATGTATCTTAAGTTAATCTCCTTTTTGAATAAAAGAGAAGATTAAACAAGCAGCAAACTAGCCAAGATGGGGGAAGAGAGATGCCATGCCATCTGTTGTTCACCATGATCACTACAGAGTAGAAGCTGAAAGAAGACAAGGCCCCCCTCTCACCCCACCCTCACCCTCCAAGCCCTAAAGTCAGACTTCTAGCTGCCAAACTCCCAGAATTGAAGATGATGTCTTGGATGTCCAACAAGCTCTTGGACATCAAAATATGGTCCTGAGTATATTCTATCTAAGTTTTTGAAGCATCACAAGCATAGCCATGGCATATTGAACACTAAAGGCCACAGGCCACATGAATGATGCAACAAGGGCCTCATACATGAAGAAAGCAAGAGATCACTAAAAAGACAGAAAAGTAAAAACATGTTGGAAAAGAATGAAACTTTACTGTAAAAAAGGTAACGTGATTCAAAGGAATGATCAAAGGCATAAGCTGAATTAAAATTTCAAAGAGCCACTTGAAAAGACAAAGTACTACAATGAAATATATAGAGGCCTGAAGTTAAAGCAAAAAGGAAGGACATGCTCGGCGCTCCTCAAGCTGAAAAAATTAAAGGAAAAAAATTCAAGCCTAAATCGCTGTTGAAGGACTCCATGTGCAAAATATCAAATGATGCATGATACATCAAAAGAACATGGAAGGAACACAGAGGTGCAAGAGTCCCTGAAAATAAAAATAAATAAGGTTGGCTGTCATCTAACCATTTCAGGAGATAGCACATAGAACTGAAGGTAATGAGAAAGAAGTACAAGCTGCGCTGAAGGAATCGGTGAAAACCAAGGCTCTGAGAATTGACAGAAGACAACTGAAACCTGTCAATGCAGCACTGGAAATGCTCTCTTGTATATGCAATAAAAAACAAAAAGTGGAACGACAGATACCTGAACATTCACCTGGAATAGAACTGTATGTGTGCGCATTCCAAAGGAAGGTAAATCAACAGAATATTAAAAGTATAGAATGTCATATATCATACCAGTAAAATTTTGCTGATGATCATTGAAAACTGGTTGCAGCCATAATTCAGCAGAAAGCTTCCAGAAGTTCAAAGTCAATTCAAAGGAAGAGAAAAGGCAGGTATGCCATTGCTGGGATCTTGCCTAGAAAGGAAAGAAAAACAGAAAAAAGGTTTACTTGTGTTTATTGACTGCTAACAGAACCCACTAAATGGTACCTAACAATAGAAGTGAGAAAATGAATTTATGTTTTGTTTTGTTTTTTTAATCATTT
>NW_022111369.1:82170848-82172968 GCF_000313985.2 Echinops telfairi | reverse complement strand
TGAAAATGTGTTTATCTTCCCTAATTTTATTACAAACTTTTTCTACTAAATCCTTACATAAGGAAACAAGTCTGATAAAAAATCATTTGAAATGTGTTAGTCATCTGACAGGATCACAAAGCATTCAAGTTTTACAAACTTTTGCTCATTAAACAAGGAGTCCTAATGGTGCACCAGGTAAAGGACTTAGCTGCCATCGGAAAGGCTGACTCCTCCAACCCACCTAGTAGCTCCAAAGGAGAAAGGGTGGTGACCTTCTCCCTTAAAATGTTATTTTAAAGGCTCACTGCCATCGAGACTATACTGATGCACAGTGACGCCATGCAGGTTTTCTCAGGCTGTAAATCTTAGAAGGGCAGATAACCTTACCTTTCCCCATGGAGCAGCTGGTGGTTTAGAACTAACAATCTTGTAGGTAGCAGTCCACTAAATACCTGGCAATGCCACCCGGGATCCTTAAACAGGACAGCCAAGAAAACCTGACTGCATAGTTCAAATCAGTCCCATGGGGACATGACAGGGCATAATCTACTCAAGATACCGCACAAAAACAAAAACAAAAATAGGTCAAAGTTAGGGATTCTCCTTGAATATTTCTAAGTGTGTAGTTTTGTTCTATGAATTCAATATTCTGCTACTAACTGAATGGTCAGAATCAAATCAATGGCAACTAGTTCATCTTTCTACTTTGCTTTTTAGCCTTACCATAAATTACATTTCCTTAACAGGGACTGGGAACCTTTTTCTGCCAAAGACCACTTAGGTATTTATGACATCATTTGTGGGCCATTCTGGTCAAACATTTAATTAACTCACCTCTAATGCGATGGCTGGCACTGCTTCTCTTTGGTGAGGTTAGCTGGCATCAATGATTTTTCTGGCCTTATAAGGCCCATGGACCCAACATTCCCCACCCCACCCCCCAGCAATAAATTGCAGGGGAAATATTCAGATGATTTGAATATCCTAAAAAGTTGCTCAGGTCAATGAGGCTTACCTGGTTCACTTCCTGTTCACACCAGTTACCTGATATACCTGGAGAGCCAAATTATTGGTTCCAAAGCATATATACCAACTATACAAGATTAAATCTACTTTAAAGAATATTAGTTGTCTTGTATGAGCCCCTAATAAAATTTTTAAAAAGAGAGAAACAAAAAAAGAATATTAGTTGTCAATGATTAAGTTAGGGGACTAATTAAAGAAATATGAGGTTTTCCACTCTCATAAAAATGTATAGTCATATATAAAAAAATTAGTCTTAGAAACCCACTGGGGCCGTTCTATTTTGGTCTAATAGGCTGCTATGAGTTGGAACCAACTTGATGACAGTGAGTAGGGTTTTTTCATTTGTTTTTGTTATTAGTTAGTCATCTAAGTGTCATGTGAGTGATTCAATATTGACTATTTTCTTTTCCTCAATTTCCATGGGGAATCAATCTCAATCTTCCCCTTCCCTGCCTCGCCTTGTCTGTCACCTTTACAAAGTCCTCATTGTGTTTAACTTGTACCACTGCAGACGATCTTGACTTGTAGATATGTCAGTGTCGATTGATGTTAAACAGTCCACAGGAGTGGAGTCAGATTTTTCATAATTCTCATAACCTCTGAGATGCCGCATTGGCTCAGTGGTTAAGTGATAGCACACTGGGGGGTTCCAGTGGATAAGTAGAATCAGAATGTGCATGATCTTTTTAATGTAAATCTAGAATCTTGCTCTGTAAACATTTACCTAATTCACAACACAAAGCTTAAAAATGTTTAGGCTTGGAAATCGGTTGGAGCAATTTTACTCTATCCTATACGGTGTCTATGAGCTGGAATTAACTCATTAATTAATTAGCAGTGAGCTTGGTTTTGGGTTTGGATCCTTTAAGGCAGTGCTTTGTACATACAAAGCAACGTGTATTGGCTAATAATTAAATTCATTGGGGAATCTAATAAATCAAAGTCACATTAGTTGGGCTGTTCTTTTCTCTTTTTACCCCAAAAGCATCAATTGTAGAAACTGAGGACTTTTCTATAAAGGACATTTTCATGAGGACTTTTCTTTAAAACAAGAATGTCAGCCTGAATATAATCTTATTTGTCAATTGTTGATGGATATCAACTATGACATA
>NW_022111369.1:82160701-82169898 GCF_000313985.2 Echinops telfairi | reverse complement strand
GCAGGAAGAACACAGGCCAGTGGGTGGGAATTATTGTGGATCCAGGGGCAGTGGAGGCATCTAAGCGCTGGCGTGGGTCTCCACATGGCTCCTCCAGCTCCGGGTTCTGGCTGCATTCATGTGGCTCCATCAGACTCCTAGTCAGTAACGTCTCGCATCGAGTGAGCGTGTGTCTCACCTCCAGCGAGCTATTTATCTCCTTAGCGCCTCCAAATGAGATCATCAAGCTGTGACCTGATTGACAGGCTAAACTCCACCCCTTCACTCTTCAGTCTCAAATTGACAACAGATTATGTAATTACCACACTAAGGATTTAAAGTACTCTCATTAATGGGGAATTAGGATTTATCTATTATTAATCTTACCAGCTGTTGAAAATGATGTATTATTGCCCAGGACTTGATAAGTGGCAACCCAGGAATTATATATACCCTTATTCTAAAAAAAGTCCTCATGAATACATCAGTTTCTCTCTCTGTCTCTCTTTCTCTGTCCCTCTCTCTTTCTGTCTCTCTGTCTCTCTCTCCATATATAGATATAGATATAGATATATGTTGCTATATTGTTAGGTACCGTCAAGTCTGTTTCATTCATACCAACGCTATGTACAACAGTATGAAACACTGCCAGACCTGCACCATCCTCACAGTTGTTCTTATGTTTGAGCCCATTGTTGCAGACCCTGTGTCAATCTATCTTCTTGAGGGTCTTCCACCTTTTTGCTATCCCTCCACCTAGCATGATGTTCTTCTCCAGGGACGGGTCTCTCCTGATAACATTTCAGAAGTATGTCTGATTTATATACACACATATAGTATATGATATATATATATATATCAGACTTCATAAAACCAGAGTGCATTCATCATTCCTCTCAGTTCCAAACGGATCAAAAGCACAATTAAAGGACTACAGATTAATGCCAGTAAAGAGGACAGAGATTTTTCACAGATGATAGAAACCTAAATCCAATCTGCCTAAGGCCTACCTACCTTCTCTCCCTTCCCCCCTCCAGCCCCCCAACCTGCCTCAGCCCTCTCTACACACACACCTCTTAAGGAGAGGAAGGCTCTCTCTGTTAGCCAGTGAAAGTACTGGTGGCAGGGAACTGCAGAGTTGATGCATTAAGACGTGAGAGCTTCCAGTTTTGCTTTTTTAGTGTAGAATCAGTAATCTCCCTCGGACTTTCACATCTATTAGAAGAATGTAAACACAACAGTATTCTCTTGAAATTATTATGTTTACTGGGCCAATGACTGACATTTAATTCTAGGCTACTTCAGAGGAGTGCTTCATACCAAAGACCACAGCTTAGTATGGTATTCCAACAACGGTCTGTTATACAACTCACGCCTTAAATCTCAGAGGTACCTACTTACTGCTTCAGTAGGATTGCATGCCAACTTTCAAAAGAGGGATAGGTCCTAGGCCTCAAATATTGATCCCACCCTCTCTTTAAAAGAGAGCAGCAGCAAACCAAAAGGTAAGATGAGAAACATAGGTGAAGAAGATATGTTTGAACTCTATTCTAGTGAAATGAACATTGCTTTAGTCTGTGACAAATGTGGGGTAATGGGTGGCGGTAAAAGTCCTCATTGAAAAGGTGTGAATACTCACATCTTTAAGGATATAACAAGACCTCCATAATAAATACAGAGATTAATACAAACATCCATTGTCAAGATGTCAAAGAAGAGTCAGCAAAAAAAAAATTAGTCATAGAACATGAGATGGGCATTAAAAGATCTTCTCTGTCATTTCTGACCCACAGCAACCGTATTCCCAATGGAACAAAGCACTGCCCCGTCCTGTGTCGTCCTCATAATGCTGTTGTGCTTGAGTCCATTTTTGTAGACACGGTCTCAGTCCATCTCCTTGAGAATCTTCCTCTTTTTCGCTGCAGCCTCTCTACCAAGCACGCTGTCCTTCAAGGACTGGTCTCATCCTGATAGTGAGCTGCAGTCTCACTATCCTTGCCAGTAAGAAACACTCTGGCCAAACGTCTTCCAAAACACATTTGTTTGACCTTTAAGTGGTCCATGGTAATTTCAGTATTCTTTGTCAGTATCCTAATTCAAATACATTGATTATTCTTCAGTCTTCCTTATTCAATATTCAACTTTCATATGCATATGAGGTAATGGAAAATACCATGACTTTGGTTAGATGCACCTTAGTCCTTGTGTTAGTCCTGGGCAGACCAGAGAAACAAATCCAAGGAGACTCATTTGTGTATAGAAAGAGATTTATGTACCAGATCAATTGAATATTGAGAAAACATCCCAGCCCAGTCCAGATCTAGTCCATAAGTCCGATATTACCCCATATGCCCGATACCAACCAGTCTATAAGTTCCTCTTCAGACTTGCACAACACATGCAATGATGCCGAATGCAGAAAGATCACAGACCAGTGAGTGGAAAGTCTTGTGGATCCAGTGGCAGTAGAAATATCTCAGCACTGGCAGTGGTCTCCACATGGCTTCTTCAACTCCCGGGCTCTAGCGTCTTCTCAGCTAGGATGTCTCCCAGGGAGTGAGCCTGTGCCTATCCTCCAGTGAATTATTTATCTCTTTATGACTTCTAAATGAAGTCCTCAAACTGCAACCTGATTGACAGACTAAACTCTACCCCTTCACTCTGAAGTCTCAAATTGACAACAGAAATGTAACTACCACAGTCCTCAAAGTAACATCTTTGTTTTTCAACTCTCTAAGGAGGTCTTGTGTGGCAGATTTACCTAATACAACTCATCTTTTGATCTTTTGACTGCTGTTTCCTCGAGCATTGATGTGGATCCGAGCAGGACAACTTCAACCTTTTTTCCGTTTATCATGATGTTACCTATTGGTCCAGTTGTGAGGAATTGGGTCTTCCTTACATTGAGTCATAATCCTTAATAAAAGCTGCCAGCCTTCATCTTCATCAGCAAGTGCTTCAAGTCCTCCTTGCTTTCAGCTAGTAAGTTTGTGTCATCCTCAGGTGTCTTAATCCCAGGGCATGATCATGCACCCTGTGTTTATATGTGTCTAATAGAGAGTTCATGTCTTTCAGGAGCCCCTTAGCTCTGCAAAACTAATGCGTGAAGCTTTTCTCTCACTTTTGAGCTGAAATTATCTCACTGAACTCTGTCTGACTTTGGACCTTGGTCGCTAAGTTTCTATATAACCTATGTTAAATCAAAAGGCAGACCTCACTGTGTGGTCTGTCCCTGACCCATTAGAACTGGTACGCTTCAGGCACAAACTCTAGCTCATTCTTTGCTTCAAGGCCTCAGGTTTGCATAAATTATTATTTTCATAACTTCACTCCCTGATTGGGCATGCATTAAATCCTGAATTACCAAATGCCTTGTAAGATATGATTGGAGACATATCCTATATGCCTATAAGATTCCAAATTAAAATAGTTCTTACCTCAGAGTGTAGCTTCCCTGCCCAATTACCACGAATCTTTTCATTCTTCTAATGTTTTCTTAACTTTTTATACTGATTTTATTGGAGACAAATAAAGTTGTAAGAATATGTAAAAAATATATATCTTCCCCTAGATTCTGCAAATATTTACATTAATTTTACCCATCTGCTTTGTCTCTCTGTTACTATTACTGTTTCTCTCGGCCATTCTCCTCCTCTTCCCCTTCTCTCTCCTTCCTTTATCCCTCGCTCTCTGTACATATATAATTTTACATGTTATATACATCCCATTCGTTTTTAAAAGCGCCATCGTGTGGAAACACACTGAAGCAATAATAAGGGCATTCTCTTACCTACCCACAGTGGTGCTAGGTAACGGTTGGGTTGGTTCCTACTCATTGCTACCCTTTGACCAATGTAACAAAACACTGCCCGGTCCTGTGTCATCCTCACAATCGTTGTTATGTTTGAGCTGACTATTGTGGCCCTGTATTAATCCTTCTTATCGGGGGTCCTCCTTTTTCTTCACTAACCCTCTACTTTACCAAGCATGCTGTCCTTGTCCAGGGGCTGATCTCCCCTGATAGCATGCCCAAAGTATGTGAGACAAGGTCTTGCTATTCTCTCTTGTAAGGAACATTCTGGCCGTACTTCTTTCAATTCCATACAGTTATCAGAAAGAGGAAATTAACATCGATTCAAGACTGTTATCTACTCTATAGACATTATTAGATTTGCTTGTTGGCCCAGTAATACTGGATCATGTGTTGCATTTAGCTGCTGTGTCTTTCCAGTGGATCTTAATTCAGTACAGTCTCTCAGCCTATCTTTTTCTTTCCCAACATTGATGTTTTTGAATAGTTTACATCAGTTATTTTCTAATTGTCTTTCAGAGTGGTTTGTTCAATCAGGCCTCACAGATTTCAAGTATACTTTCTTGGCAGGGACATTTCAGGTAGGAATGTTCATTTTCCCCATCCTTGGTGCAAATCCACCGAGCTCAGTTTTCTTCCATCCTTTATACCATGGGAGATCGTGCAACATTCCCTTTGATCCCCTAACATCCAGCAGCATGCTCATGGTGAAGGTGAAGCGTCTGAAAATAAAGGACCCAGTGATAAATAATTACTCTAGTGGGTAGGTCAGCCAGGCGCAGGTACCCCCGTCAGTGAAAGGACATGCCTGCATTTTGAACGTGGTACGAAAGGTGATCTTCTTATAGTTCACTGAAATATGTGAGTAATTGCTTTTGTCTATATGTAGTCTTTCTTCCTCACATGATGGTGAGAGAGGATGGCTTTTAAACCACTACATTCCAGCACACAGGAACCTCCAAACAAGGGTTACTGAAAGACTAATTAAAATATACCCATCACACTGTATGACACTTTGGCAGACAGTGCTACTTGATGCTCCTCAAACACAGCATGGACATACAAACCTTTCTCTCCTGGACCTGCTGCTGCCTCTTCTAGAAGATATATCACCCTTTCTACCTGGGGAAAATTGTGTTTATATTTTAAGTCCCAATTTAATTGTCACCTTTTCTGGGAAATGCTCTCTGATCCCCAGACAAGATTAATTACCCCTCTCTCTGTGCTTCACTAGCATTTTGCTCAGACCTCTAATCAAGACCTTAGAAAGCATTATTGGGAATCCCATTGTTAGCTGACTGCTGTCTGGCCCTGGGATCCTGTGTCTGTGTCTTTTATTCTGCAAGCTGCACTACACCAATCAATACATTTTAATGTGCCAGGCCCTTGTTGAGAACTATATGTGAGTAAATCATACTGGCGGAGTATGAAATGATTTGAATGAGCGCATCTGAGATGCCACGTAGAGTTCTTACTAGGAGTTCTTTAAATAGACATTAACAGGAAAGGGAAAGAATATGCTCTGCTAATTATGCTAATGCAAAGAGATTTTTCTCTTAAAGAATTGCAAAGAAGCTGAAAACTCTGAAAACTGGAGTTACCAATTTTACATTAACTCCATTTACTATGAATCATTTTGTAATAACTATGAATTGTGTTTGAAAAGAAAATAATCATATATATTACAGTAAAACATGAAGCATTTTTAAAGCTTTTTTCTTGGTTGTAATGTTAATATTAAGTTTAGTGGTGACTCTAAAAACTTAGCAAGCACACTGAACAAAGAACAAAGATATACCAGAATAATATTTTCTCTCTTTATGTTTTTTAATACTTTTATTGGGGGCTCTTACATCTCTTATCACAATCCATACATTCTTCCAGTGTGTCAAGCACATTTGCACATGTGCCGCCATCATCATTTTCAAAGCATTCTCTTCCCACTTGAGCCCCTGATATCAGCTCCGGATTTCTTCCCCCTCCCTCCCCCACTCATCCTCCCTCACGAACCGTTAATAACTTATAGACTATTTTTTCCATATCTTACATCATCCTCTATCTCCCTTCACCTACTTTTCCATTATTTGTCCCCCCAGGAGGGGGTTCTAGGTTGGTTCTTGTGATTGGTGTCCCCTTGCTCCCCACATCCTCCCCTAATTCTCCTGGTATCTTTACTCTCCTTGTTGGCCCTGAGGGGTTTATCTGTCCTGGATTCCCTGTGTTGTGGGCTCTTATCTGTAGCAGCGTGCATGTTCTGGTCTAATCTAGTTTGTAAGGTAGGATTGAGGTCATGCCTAGTGGGGTGAAGGAAGCACCAAAGAATTAGAGGAAAGTTGTGTGTTTCATCAGTGCTATACTGTACCCTGATTAGATCATCTCTTCCCTGTGACCCCTCTGAAAGGGGATGTCCAATTATCTACAGATGGGCATTGGGTCTCCACTTCATACCCCACCCCCCATTCACATTGGCTATGGTTTTATTCTGGGTCTTAGATGCCTGATATCTGATCCCATGGACACCTCATGATCACACAGGCTGGTGTGCTTCATCCGTGGACTTTGTTGCTTCTCAGCTAGATGGCCACTTGTTTATCTTCAAGCCTTTAAGACCCCAGATGCTGTATCTTTTGATAGCCGGGCACCATCAGCTTTCTTCACCACATTTGCTTATGCACCCATTTTGTCTTCAGCTATCATGTCGGGAAGCTGAGCATCACAGAATGCCGGATTGTTAGAACAAAGTGTTCTTGTGTTAAGGAAGTACCTGAGTCAAGGCCCAATGTCCATCTGCAACCTTAATTGTTAACATATAGATATGAGTACATAGATCTATTCCCCTCTTGTTATATATATATTTTTACATATGTACTTGCCTGTATTTAGACCTCTATACATGTCCTTTGCCTTCTGGTTCTTTCCTTTATTTCCTTTTACTTCCCTCTTGTCCCACCATCATGTTCTGCTTTCATTCAGGTTTAGTAATTCCTCGCTGCTGCATTGCCCTTGATTGAGCCCCACTAGGCATCCTACGACATTTCTTCCATTGATTTTAGTTCACATGTTGTTCCCTTGTCCTGGGTTGGTCCCCTCCTCCCCTTCCTTTCTCCAACCTCCCCTTCTCCTGTATCCCCCCAGGAACCATTGGTCCCATTCTTTTCATCTATGAATTATTTATCCCGCCTATCTTATTTAGATAAACATGCAGGTACATTAATAAGTGCAAAAGCCAGGCAAAGCCAAATAAAACAACAAAGGAAGTCAAAACCAACAAAACAATAACAACAACAAAAACCATACACAAGATAACAATAACAAAAAGAAAGCCACTGACAAAAATGGAAAAGCCAATAAATAGTTTAATGTCTGTTTATTGGCCTTTACAAGTGTTTTCTAGTCGATCGAGTCTGATGGGATGTCTCCAAAGCCTATTTTTGGTATTCCCCAGGGGTTTCATCACTCTGCTCCCCCTGCTGCTCTGCTGCATGCCCTGAGTGCCTGACCCCATTGTGATGGGGCCAGATCATGAAACATTCCCGCACTGTGCCTCCATTGTTCCCCGCAGCGTCATGGTTCAGTGCAGGATGCCATGTCCCATGGTGGGGCGAGCCCTATGGTCCTCCCCATGCATTGTCTGTTCCAAGCAGGAACATCATCCTTGGTGGGCCAGGCGTTTCTCCTGTGTGCTCTAATCCAACGCGTTCCTCTCCCCAGTGCTGTCCTCTGAAGTGCATTCTTCTGAGAGGGGGGTGTCCATATAGTTGGGATTGGGGCCAGCCCTGCAGACTTCTCTATTGGGTAAATCCTTTGTTTTTTTAAGTCAGGTATATCCTTAAATATTTCAATTTGTGCTTGGCTATTTTAAAAGGTACTACCTTTTTAATTGCCTCTTCTGTGATCTTATCTGATGTGTATAGCAGTCCGATAGACTTCTGTTTGATGATCTTGTATCCTTCCACTCTGCCATATTCCTCTATCACTTCAAACACTCTACCTGTGGAGTTTCGGAGATTTTCAATGTATAAAATCATACCATCTGTGAATATTGATGGTTTTTGCCTCTTCTTTCCCCAGATGAATACCTTTGATGTCTTTTCTTTGTCTTATGTTGTTAGCTGGGATCTCCAGTATGATATTAAATAGGAGTGGGGACAGGGGGTATCCTTGTCTGGTCTCCTTTTTCAGTGGAATTGTTTTTGTCTTTTCTCCATTGATTATCACATTGGCTGTTGGTTTTTCATATATAGCTAGTATAATATTGTGGAATTTTCCTTCCATTTCTATATTATTAAGTGTCTTAAACAGGAATGGGTGTTGGACGTTAACGAATGCTTTTTCCACATTCACCGACATTATCATCTGGTTCTTATAATTTTTCCTGTCAATGTGGCAAATAATACTAATTGTCTTTTGTATGATGAAACGTCCCTGCATCCCTCGTATGCATCCCATTTGGTGAATTATTTTTATATGTTTTTTTTATTCTATCAGCAAGTATTTTGTTAAGGATTTTTGCATCGATGTTCATTAGGGATATTGGTCTCTAATTCTCAATTCTTGTAGGATCGTTGCCCGCTTTAGGTATCAGTTATACTTACTTTACAGAAAGTTTGAGAGTTTTCTGTCTTTTTCTATATTCTGGAAGAGTTTGCATAGGATTGGTGTCAGTTCTTCCCTGAATGCTTGGTAGAATTCTGCTGTGAAACCATCTGGCCCTGGGAATTTTTTGTTGGTAATTTCTTGATTACCTTGTCTGTGGATCTGTTCAGGTTCTTGACATCCATCTTGAATAGTCTAGGGAGGGATTGTTTTCCAAGTGTTTCTCCATGTCTTCCAAGTTGTTGAATTTGTTAAAGTACAGGTCTTCATAGTACTGTGATTTCATTAGGGTCTGTTGTAATGTCTCCTGTTTCATCCCTCATCCTTGCTATTGAAATTTGTGCCTTCCTTTGGTTAGGTTTGCCAGTGGTCTGTCAATTCTGTTACTTGTTTCAAAGAACCAACTTTTAGCTGCATTAATTTTTTCCATAGTTTTCTTGTTTACCCTCTCCTGTGTCTCAGATCTGATTTTTATTATTTTTCTCCTTTTGCTTTTAGGATTTTCCATTGACTCTGCTCTAATTGATGTAAGTTTTGTGCCAGCATATCAACCACAAGTCTCTCTTCCTTTTTCATGTATGCTGTATTGCTATCAGCCTTCCTCTGATAAATGCCTTTGCTGTATCCCAAAGGTTTTGATACATCATATTTTCACTTTCATTGGTTTCTCAAAACTTACTGATTTCATCTCTGATCTGGGCCAATACCCACTCCTTTTGCAATAGAGAGTTATTCATCCTCCAGTTTTTTTCCCTTGTTTTCTTCATCACCCTTTTGTTGATTTCCAGCCTTATGGCACAGTAGTCGGAGA
>NW_022111369.1:82157106-82160438 GCF_000313985.2 Echinops telfairi | reverse complement strand
TTTGATTTACAAATTTCATGGGTCTCATTGGGCGCGTATATATTTATTATGCTCACTGGTTCTTGGTCTATGGTTCCCTTGAGCATTATATAGTGCTCCTCTGGGTCTCTTGTTATGGCTGTACCATGAGATCAATATTGTCAGAGATTAGATTGCTACGCCTGATTTTTTTTTTTTTTTGCATTACCATTTGCTTGTATATTTTTCTCCAGCCTTTAATTCTCAACCTGTGTTTGTCTGCAAGCTTAAGATGTGTCTCCTATAGGCAGCAGATAGATGTTTTCTGAGCCAGTCTGTTATCCTCTGCCTTTTAATGCCTGAGTTCAGTCAATTGATATTCAGTGTTATTACATCCATCAGTGGACTCTGTTGGGTGGTTTCCTACGTACCAATCTTATCAGTGTGTGTTGTGTGTGTGTAGTTCATCCTTGCCTTTTTTCCTCTATTGAGATAATGCTATGTTGGGGGCTGTTTTCTCTTTGTCACCCTCTGGGTCGAGTTGTTCTCTATGATGGTCTCTTATTTGTGCTTGGTGAGTGTTGATCTTCTGCCCATACTAGGTTGGCAAGCAAGGATCTTTTGTAGGGCTGGGTTTCTTTATATATTCTTCGAGTTTTTCCTTGTCTGGGAAGACTCTTACTTCTCCATCTATCTTAATAGATAATTTGGCCAGGTATAGTTTTCTTGGGTTTGCGTTATTTCCCTTCAATTTTGGAATATGTTACTCTATTCCCTCCTCTTCTTCATTTTGTCTGCTGATAGGTCTGAACATATTCTTATTTGGGTACAACATTATAAGTGACTATTTGTTTTTCCCGAGCTGATCTTATGATCTTCTCCTTTTCTTCATAGTGGAATAGTTGAACTAATATGTGTCTTGGTGACTTCTTGGGATTCATTCGGGCTTGTGTTCTTTCTGCCTCCTGAAAGGTTGCCTGATTTTCATTTATTAAGCTGGGGGAGTTTTCCTCTAAGAATTCCGTCGCTATTTTCGCTGTTGACTTCTTTGTTGTGTCTTGTTCCGGTACTCCAATTATTCTAATATTATTCCTCTTCATAACATCAGACACGGTCTTTCAGGATTTGTTTAGCTTCTCTGGTTGTCTTATTTGACTACTTTTCCCGTTTGCTGAGGTCTGCCTGATTATCCTCTAGGTCACTGGTGCAATTTGCCTCAAGTCTGTTGGCAAAGTCTGTTAATTTGCCACTGGATTTTGTTATTTCATCTCTTAAGTCTTATATTTCCTTTGATGCGTTTCTTTTTCTCCTCTATGATTTCATCCTTTTTCCGTATTGCTTCCCTCATATCCTGCATGACTCCAAACAGCTTTCTGAAAATTTCGTTCTGTGGCAGGTTAATGTCTGCTTCTTCTATACGTGTTGTTAGGTTCATGTCTTTTTCTGGCATTGTCTTCTGCTTACCCTGGTTTTTCGTTGAGACTGTTGGAGCTGATTGCTGTTTACGTGTTGTTTAGAGGAGCCCAGTGCCATCATCCAGAGTCAAAGAGGACTGTGCTCTCTCTTTGGGGACTCACATGAGCGCTTCTACCAACTACATTCATGTAGCTTCACTGGGGGGGTCAGGCTACCGCTGTATCTTCCTGTGTTTTCACTCTTACCATGCCAACCAGTATTCCATTATTTGGGATATGAGTGGGATAGTACTCTCACGGAACACTGGTCAGGTGGTTGTGGACCCATGAGGTTGTGTTTCACTGGCTGATCTCTCAGAAAACCATAGTGGTGTGTCTCATGGAGCTTGGAGCACCTAGGGTGGCATGTGGTGTTTCCCTCTGCAACCGGAGTGCCACTGAGGGTGTGTGGGTGTACCCTCCATGGTGTAGAGCACCACAGATGGCAGGTAGAATTACCCTAGTTAGAAAGATTGCCATGGAGATTGAGTGGATGTTCGTGGAGCACCACATATGGTGGGCAGGAGTTCTCCCAGTCACTTGTAGAGCCTTGGGTATAGGCTGGAGTTCCCCCAGCCATTTGAAGGGGAGATCTCCCAGCCACTTGGGGTATGGTGGACAACGGGTGTGATTTCCCCAGCCAACAAGTGCGGGCAGGAGCTTCCCCAACTGGGCCGTCAGAGTTGCCCTAGGTGGAGGGAAGTTCCCTGGAGGCCAGTAGTGACTTGTGAAAGGAAAGAGATGGAGAAGAGAAGAAAAAAAGAGAAAGGAAAAAAACAAAGACAAGAGCAAAAAAAACAAAAAACTAACTAACACACACAGAAAAATGCAAAGACAAAACAATAGTAAAATAGTCAAAAAGAGTAAATAACAAAAAAGGAAAACTAAATCTACTGAGACTTTGATGGGAAAGAGAGAAGAGCTAGGAGAAAGAGGAAAAAGACGAAAATGCGAAAAAAAATGAAAAGAAATTTAAAAAGAAGAAAAGAATAGATAAAGAGATAGCTGAGCCCCGAGCTGTGCCATGTGTAGCACTGCCTCCTGATGTGTGCAGCACTGTAACAGGGTGCAGGCTGAAGTTCTCCAACTGGGTGGGTGGAGTTGCCCTAGGCAGAAGGTAGTGGCCTGGAAGCCAGCAGTGGCATATGAAAGAAAAGAGAGGGAGAGAAGAGGAAAAGAAAGGGAAAAAATGGAAAAAACAAAACAAAACTGGACCCCTTGAGACTGACTGCCATGGGAAAGATAGAAGGGAGAAAGAATAAAGAGAGAAGAAAAAGAGTAGTAAGTAAGGAGAAAACGGAGACTTGATCACCTGACTGTAGGGCTGTAGGAGTTCCAACCCTGCCTCGAGGTAGTGGGGTGGTGTGCCCCATTGGTGTAGGGTCTCTCAGATGCTGGGCAGAATTGCCCTCGAAGGCAAGATCACAGCAGAGGCCAGACAGCGGTTCCCACAGCAGTGTTGAGTGCTGGAATTCACTGGTATAGCTGCCTTGTGCTCTAATATTATTCTGTTGAAGATCATAAGGAACTTAAGCCTGAAGCCAAGTTGGTTCTGAATCCAGTGGCATAGTTCTCTGAAGCACAAGGGGTCCCCAGTGTAAGGAATGTTAAAGCTTTTCGTTCTCATCAGCCACAAATTGACATGCTAGCTTTAGCTAAGATTTCATTTCTATCTCGTTTAACCTCAGGGCTGATATGTGGTGCAGTGGGTAAAGTTCTCAGCTGCTAGCCAAAAGGTCATCAGTTAAAACCCAGCAACTGCTCAGAAGGAGAAAGATGCCACCCTTTGTTTCAATGAAGCTTTGAAGCTTTTGAAAATGTAGGAGGCACTTCTACTCTGGTCTATAGGGTTCAGTTGAACAAAGAAGAGAGATATTGAGAAATAACATTTGTTGTTTTGTTTATTTGCTTGCTAAATAA
>NW_022111369.1:82153918-82155513 GCF_000313985.2 Echinops telfairi | reverse complement strand
ATCAGGCTTGGTAAAGTGGAGGGACACAGAAAAAGGAGAGGAAGGCCCTCAAGAGATGGATAGACACAGCGGCTACAACAGTGGGCTCAGGCAGAGGAACATTTGTGAGGATGACGCAGTACTGGGCAATGTCTCATTCTGTTGTGCCTAGGGTCCCTAAAAACATTGATAACATGAGTAGGAATTCACTGAATGGCAATGAGATTTTTATTTGTTTTTGTTGTTGTTGATTTTATGATCTGCTGATATCTCTATGTTCGCTTTAGTTATTTACTCTTATTTCTGTTATTGCACCTGGTTTCCTGTGGAACACTCCTTTGCCTGCATAGCTTTCTGTCAGTTGCTGTTTTGTCAGAAGTTGTTCTCAAATACCTAAAGTAAGTAGTTTCCACCCTCTGCCACTGAGCCATTGTGGACTATGACACATCTAAAGTTTAAGTAGCTATTAACCCTCTGGAAGTTTTCTTGTTATGTGCCCTCTTATATCTATTACCCAAGTGGACACTTCAGTGTGATAAAGGAAAGTGTAGCAACCCTTTCTAGCCTCTCAGCCAAGGGTGTGAATAGAGCTTATCAAGGCCCTCCATAATTGTTTACCCACTTGACCACTGTGCTGACCTTGGATTGCAGCCACAGGCTAGTGGAGCTCCTAGCGTCCCCATTTGTCTGTCACAGAAATCATCACTGTTACTAACAATGCTAATAGCAATGGGATGTTCTACCCAAACCAAAAGGTCAAACTCACTGCCAGTGTGTCCGTTCCAACACCACAGAACAGAGTAGACCTGCCCCAGTGGGTTTCTGAGACTGTAAATCTTTACCTGGGGAGAAAGCCTCATCTTTCTCCCACAGAGGCTGATGATTTTGACATGGTGGTTAGCAGCCCAGTGTGTAACCACTGGCAGCAGGGCTCCTTCAGTGTTTTCTGCATTCTTCTCCAAAGAAAGTAAGTTCTCTTTGCCAGTGAAGCATCTGATTTTTACAGTTTGATTTTCCTTGACCTAGGGGTTAGTGATGGAGGAAGGGAGCAAACGAAATATCTGTCAAACTCTTCACTGCACACTCCTCTGTCATATAGTATTAGAACATTAACCCAGATTCACAGATATATGACTCTAATGCTATTGAAATAGTTAACAGTTACCTCCCCTCCAAGGGGGACAGACAACAGAAATGTGGGTGAAGGGAGGCAGTGGATGGCATAATATATAAAAGTAATAACAATAATATATAATTTATCAAGGGTACATGAGGGCAGGAGAGTGGGTGAGCCGTGTGGAGACCCCTGCCAGCGTTGAGATGTTTACACGGTCACTGACTCAGCTTTCCTTCTGCCGTTGGCATCATTGCCTCTGTTTTGTGAGATGGAGGAGGACTTCGTGGATTGGTGTCAGACACATGGGTTAATGGGTTAATGTTGGACTTGTGGGCTTGGCAGCACTGGGTTGGGATGTTTTCTTGATGCGCACTTAACCTTTATATAAAAAATCTCTCTTATACATGAGTTTCTGTGCACTTGTTTCTCTAAAGACAAACACAAGTACCTTGGGAGTGGGGTACTGGAGAAAAAAATCATAAGATGGAGAGTAGATGTT
>NW_022111369.1:82150607-82152450 GCF_000313985.2 Echinops telfairi | reverse complement strand
AGCTGATAATACGGGCTCAAGTAGAAAGATAATGTTTTGAAAATAACAATGGTAACATATGTACAAGTGTGCTTGATACAATTGATGTGTGGATTGTTATAAGAACTGTAAGAGCTTCCAATAAAATGATTTAAAAGGAAATAGTTAACAATTTAAAAATATATAGTGGGCTTTGATTTGTATTATCTTTATGGAGAAAAAAATAATTTCTTAGTTTATTTTAGGTAATGTTTTTATTATAATAGCATTCATCTACTCATTTAGTACGGACCATGTGCTGGAATCTTCTCTAATTTTCTTGATGCAAAAATAAATTTTTAAAAAAATTTTGACTTCTAGGAACTGACAGTCTACTTGGGAATACAAACATAAAAAGAAAAAATACTATAATAAAAATTACAATAAATCCCAATATACAACAAACATGCTGTTGACTTGGCCATCAGACAAAGGGTGATACAATAAACAAGGATTTCATGGCAAGAAAAGTAGCTTGTCCCAAGATAAGGCTAAGTTTCCAGTAACATCTGGAAATTTTTTCTCTCATTGATGTGTGCAGAGCAGCAGTTAAAGAAATAATTTAGTGAGGCCTTTATCCTTTGGGCCACCAAACACCAGCAAAGGTCCATAAACATCAAGTTATTTTTCACATGTATTTTGCCTTGGACTTTATATCTGGTAGTTCACGGAGCATAAGACTCCAGTGAGGAGTAAAAAACAAGCCAGTCAAAATAGAGACATTGTGCTTGTGGATTCAGAGAGGGTGAATGTGGAAGCTGTAGTAGTAGGAGTAGTTGTTATTGTCGTCGTTCTTATTGTTGTGATTAGATGCCATCGAAGCAGTTCTGACCCACAGCGACCCTATGCACAACAGAACAAAACACTGCCGGGTCGTGCGCCATTCTCACAATTGTTCCCATGCCTGAGCCCACTGATGCAGCCCTGTGTCAATTCATCTCCTTGATGGCCGTCCCTTTTTCTGTGTCCCTCAACCTTACCAAGCCTGATGTCCTTCTTCAGGGACTGGTCTCGCCTGACAACATGTTCAAAGTATGTAGGAGAAAGTCTAGACATCCTTGCCTTTAAGAACCATTATTGTCCTTTTAACAGTCCATAATACTTTCAATATTCTTCTCCACACCACAGTTCAAATGTGCCCGTTCTTCTTCCCTCTTTCTTATTCAGTGTCCAACTCTCACATGCATGTGAAGCAATTGAAATACCATCAGGCACCTTAGTCCTTAAAATAACATCCAATACTCTAAGGAGGTCTTGTGCGGCAGTTGTATCCAATATAATGTTTGTGTCCCTTGATTACGCCTTCCATAATCTTTGATTGTTAATTAAAGCAAGACAAAACCCTTGACAACTTCAACCTTTTCTCCATTTATCATAGTGTTATCTATTGATTCATTTGTGAAGATTTTGATCTTCTTTATAGTAAGTTGTAATCCATACTGAAGGCTGTAATCCTTGTCCTCCTCACTTTCAGCAAGTAAAGTTTTATCACCTGCATATCGCAAGCTATTAATAACCTTTCCTCCAATTTTGATGCTGCGTTCTTTTCATATAATCCAACTTCTCTGATGATTTCCTTAGCATATACATTGAATAAGTATGGTGAAAGGATACAACCCTGTTACACACCTTTTCTGGTTTAAAACCATGCAGAATTCCCTTGGTTCTATTTGCATAATTGCTTCTTGACCCAGGTATAAGTTCCATATGAGCACAATAAAGTGTTGTCCAATTCCCATTCTTCATAAAGTTATCCATAGTTTGTTATGATCCACAGAGTTGAATGCCTTGGCATAGTCAATAAAACACGGGTAAACATCTTTCT
>NW_022111369.1:82147577-82148894 GCF_000313985.2 Echinops telfairi | reverse complement strand
GAGATCTCCAGTTTCATTTCTATCACCACGTCCCCATTTTCTATGTACTCTTCTTTCCAACTTTTGCCTTCCAATTGCCAATAATTATCAGTGCATTTTGATTGCATGTTTGATCAATTTCTCACTGAACATGTTGGTAGAATTCTTCAATTTCTTTCTCATTGGCTTTTGTGGTTGGTGCACAAATTTGAATAATAGTTGTGTTCATTGAATTTCCTTGAAGGCGAATAGTTATAACTACCACTTCAAGCTTTGTACTTCAAGATTGATTTTGAAATGTGCTTTTTGGCAATGAACACCATGCCATTCCTCTCAATTGTGTCTTTCCTGGCATAGTAAATGGTAGGATGTTCTGTTTCATACCAGTCCTTTTCAGCTCACGAGTGCCTAGGAAATCAATATTTTATGTGTTCCATTTCATTTTGGACCAATTCCAATTTTCCTGGATTCAGACTTCCAAGTTCCAATTATTAGCAGATATTTTCAGCCGTTTCTTCTTACCTTGATGGGCCATCACTCAAGGTAAGAAGGAGTGAAAGCAGAGAGTAGCCAAAGTAAAAAATATTAAAAACAACAGGGCAGTGTTCGGTGGCATTGGAGTAAGGAAGAATGAGGGGACCTGGTTGGGTGTAGGAAATGGGAGTCACCATCTGTCAGAGAACTAAAAAGAGGAGATGGCATCTTGAGATATGGCCAAATTAAGAAGCCATACAACAACAGCATATCATATGAATTATCATACAAATGCTGGCTAAGGAACTAAGTCACTACCTCTACCAGTCACTGTCCAATTTAGGATATTTCATGTGCATCAGAGTAGAACTATAGGGTTTTTAATGGCTGGTTTTCAATCAAGAACAAATGTAGACACCTGGGAAATTAGGTTAGAGAAAGAATTTTAGTATCAGATGGGGGTGGATCCAAAATGAATATTCTGAACTGCTAGGAAGATAGGAAGAATGACTTAGTCTAATATGAGTATCTTAACTTTGGATAGGGCAGGAGCTATGTGAGGTTCCAACCCATTAGTCTTTTATTTCTAATAAAAGTTTGAAATTAATCTAAGCCCTTCCTGGATTAAAACCAAAGGTGCTCTAAGGTTAATGGTATTGTTTAGTAATTCTCCCCCTCCTAATGTACTTCCTGTGGGAAACCCAGATGCTGTACACAGACCTTCATTAACTCTGAGATCACAACGTGTCATTTCTGAGAGCAATTCCTTAGCAGGATCAGTGCTGCCAAAGAGTTAAAGTGCATTTTCAAGGCATTTGGGAGCTGGAGAAATGTAAATGGGTAGCATGACAGTGTAGAAAAGAG
>NW_022111369.1:82144578-82145997 GCF_000313985.2 Echinops telfairi | reverse complement strand
TTTGAATTGTGGCTGGAAAAGAATATTGAAAGTACCATGGACTGATGCAAGGACAAACTGATCTGTATCGGAAGAAGTAAGGCCAGACTGTTCCTTCAAGGCAATGATAAGGATTCATCTGACATATGAAGGGGTCCAAAAAAAAATAGAAAAAAGCTCCCTGGATGGAACTTTCTTAGTACATATTTTTCCTACTAGGCGAGCAACTTGTCCTGAGTTAGTGCACCCAGTAACATCGCCTGGGAAAGCTCTCTCTGATCTCAGTGAAGTTTTTTTAAAGCAGTTTTGCGTGAACCTCATTTTTTGTGATTGCCTATTTAAGATAATAGCATGCAGCATGAAATTTTGTTCCCTGCTCAGGAAAAAATGCCTCGGAAACTGTTGTGATGTTGCACACGGCTTACAAGGACAGCGGTATGGGAAAAAACTAAAGTGTATGAGTAGTTTTCTCATTTCAAGAAAGGTGAAATGTCCATCAATGACAAATCTCACTCTGGATGTCTGTCAACTTCCTGAATGGATGAACGAACCTGTCAACAAAATCCATGCATTTGTTATCGAAGACCGATGACAGACCGTTGAAGAAAGGGGGAAGTTATCTGGACTATCTTGGAACTCGGCTCAGCGAATTTTAAAGGGATATTTGAGAATGAGAATAGTCATTACGAAATTTGTGCCCCAGGTTCTGATTGACCAGGAAAAAGAGTCTCAAGTGGAAGCATGCTGTGCTTTGAAAGAACAGCTCCTCAGAGACCCAGACATTTTTTCCAAGGTCATTACTTAAGACGAGACATAGTGCTATCCTTACAAACCCAAAGCAAACACCAGTCAAATCAATAGAAGATGCCATCATCACCTTGACCCCCCAAAAGCTCGTCAAGTGAAATCAAAGATCAAGATGATGCTCATTTGTTTTTTTGATCTGAGGAGGAGTTCATTTTACCAGGTCAGACTGTTAATTAAGCTTTCTATTTAGAGGTTCTGAAAATATTGCCTAACAGTGTATGACCCAAAAAATGCCTGATTTGTGGCAGATGGGGTACTGGTTTTGCCACCACAAACAATGCACCTGCTCACACAGCCATCTCAGTGTGCCAGTTTTGGGCAAAAAACAGCATGCTTCTCTTGCCCCACCCACCTTACTCACCTGACCTCACTCCATGTGATTTGTTTGTTTGTTTGTTTCTGTGAATAGAGAGGGACACAAAAGGACAACAATTTGATGACATAGAAGAGGGGAAGACAAAAATGAGGGAGGTGCCATCAGCCATCTTAACAGATGAGTTTGAACAAATGTTTCCAAGAATAGAACCACAGATCTGACTGATGTATCAAGTGTAATAGAGAGTATTTTGAAGGTGATAAGGTTGTTTTGTAAAAAAAATTAAATACGTAGCCTTTGGAAAAAATTTTCCTTTT
>NW_022111369.1:82141735-82143356 GCF_000313985.2 Echinops telfairi | reverse complement strand
GAATGATATGATATATGTAATAACTCCCAAGTAGTAATAATTTTTTTTATTAAAAATAAATAAAAAGTAAATGGCAGCAAAAAAGAGGAAGATGAATTGATACATTGGATGCAACCATAGGCTTAAACATAACACTGGTGAGGCTGGCACAGGACCATCGGTGTTTCATGTTGTTTTATGCAGGGTCACTGTGTCCAGTTGAAACTGACTTCACAGTCCCTCACAGCAATAACAAGAGAACACTGTTTAGTTTTAAGATGGCTTCAGGACTATTTGGAGTTTAAGGTTTAAATATCTCAGGGCATATAGGACCATTTTTATTGCTGGTTCCTGTGTAGGTTTATTCATTTACTTCTTCATGTATTCCACGCCAACTTAATAAGCAATGGGGACACAGCAGTGAATGAGAAAGAAGAAGGCTTCTGGGTGCTCCCTTTCCCCTGGAGGAGAGTAAACCAGCCCAGAGACAGACGTGTTGGGGACTGTGCGGGGAATTCAAACGAGATGATGTGAAGAACAGGGCTCTGTGCCTTCTAAGGATCTGGGATGCAGAGGGGGCTGCTGTGAGAAAGTGACATTAAGGTTGACACTTGAATGGCAGGAAATGCCATGCAATCGCAGGAGAAAGCAGTCCAGACAGAATTAACAGCTCAAGAACCCTGAGTGGGAATGTGCTCCTTACATACAGTCCAGGCACCACCTGGAGGCCTATGCTGCTGGGCTGTGAACAAGGGAAATGGAAGTACATGAGTTGAAGGGGGCAGAGAGAACCTTCAGGGTGGTACGTTATAAATACTCTTCTGGCTTCAGTGAAGAGCTGATACAAGGTTTTAAACAAAGTAGTGATGTGATCTTCACATTTTTAAGTGACAGGGCAGTTTACTCTGTGGAGGATAGACTGAAGGGGGCCAGCATGAAAAGAGGAAGTCAGAGTCCTGGTGAGAGATGGAGTTGACTTGTACCCAGTAGCAGAAGCGAGAGTACTTTCCTTTAAGAATTATTTAGAATAGAATGAAAGCACTTATTGATGAGTTAAATGTTGGAGGGTGTACAGTATTAGAGAAAGAACATGAAGTAGCAAGGATAACGCTGACCATTTCTGTGATAAACTTTGGGACTACAGCATCTCTTTTATTTATTTATTTAATCATTTAATGGGGACTTGTACAACTCATCACAATCCATACATATGACTACAGCATCTCTTAACCACTCAATTTAGATATTCCACTGGTCATTTCCAAAGGGCAATTCTTTTCACAGTTGTGTGCTACCATGACAACAGATAATTTTGCGTGTATACCCAGTATCAAATTAAGGTATTGCAGTATGATCCAACACATCTACAATATTTCTGGATATGTGACCCTGGGAAAACACCTCAAACCTTCTAAGCTTCAGTTTTCCATTCCAAAAATATGGGCAATCAATTTCACCCATATCTTAGGGGTTGTTGACATAAGTGCTTAGTGTATCACTAACCCTCCACACACACACACACACACACACACACACACACACACACCCACCCCTCCGGAACATTAGTTGCTATGGAATCAGTTCTGACTCATGGCAACTCCATGTGTTTTAGAATGAAGCCATGCTCCAGAGGGTTTTCAGT
>NW_022111369.1:82134895-82141400 GCF_000313985.2 Echinops telfairi | reverse complement strand
ATATGTTTTAGAAATACATAGTTTCTACTTCAGCTATAATTCCATAGTTGTTTTCATCAGTTATCTTAATACTATTTTTAGAAGCTCTTAACAATACTCCTTGTTTAGAATATTCCCCAATCTATATCTAGTGTACTTATTTTGGAAATGCATTTCTAAAATTTGGGTTGTAAAAATCTGCAGTAGCTTTTTAGAGAGACTGATTCAATATTATCCGCTTTATTGTAAAGTTAGTGTTTTGGGCCTTTTAAACGGGGCAAGAGGATGAGTTTTTGATCCTAAGATTATGTTACATAAATGCTCATCATGCTAAAACAACAGATGCCGAAGAGGATACGGAAGTATTGGAACTCTCATACACTGCTAGTGGGCCTGTGGACATGTATAACTATTGTGGAATGTGATATGGCATTGCATAAAACAACTCAATTATTATAATCCAGCAACACTTCTGCTGGGTGTATACCTTAAAGAAATAAGAAATGTAACGTGATATGCACTATCATGTCCATAGCATAACTGTTCACAATAGCAGTAAGTGGGAAACAGTCTAAAAGCCCACCAGTAGAAAATGACTAAAGAAACATTGGCACATATATACAATGGCATACTTAAAAACAATACATTGATAAAACTATGAAGCATCTCAAGACCTGGAGGGACCTGAAGAATGTTATGCTGAGTATCACAAAAGGACAAATATTGTATGAGACCATTACTATAAGGCAAGCCCCAGGACAAAGACAGGCGTCTGTTTCTCAGGTCAGGTAACTATTTAATCCCATCTCCCATGCAATGTGATGATGTGTCCATCGAATGCTTAGGATCCATCTATCACTCCCTTGTATATAATAATTTAAAAGTATACCCACATCTTATAACTGTAAAGTTTTATATTTGGGGATACGTTTTGCCATTAGGAGCCCTCGTGGTATAATGGGCTACACTTTGGGCTACTAACCTAAAGATCAGCAGTTCTAATCCACCAAGAGCTTCAATAAGGAAGGATGAGGCTTTATGTTCTCCTTAAGATTTACAGTCTCAGAAACAGTCGGAAGCAGTTCTACCCTATTGTAGAGGGTTGCTGTGGTTGGAATTGGCTCAGTGGCCGTGGGTTTTGTTTGTTTGTGTTCCATGATTGAACTAGGGAGTAGAGAGAACATTCTGAGTAGCAGAAGATGGTAAGCCCCAAGTGGGCAAAGAGGAATCAAGGAGAGGAATGGGCCAAGCTGTTGGGAGAAAGAGAAGTGGCTTAAACTGTTGAATAAAAAATATCAATGATTTGAAATGTGAATCCCCTCCTAATTCACAATTTTAAAATGTGGTAAACAACGCTTATCACGCAGCCTCCGTGAGTTTCACAGGGTTCCCTGGGCCCTGTTGAAGCATTCCGCTCCTCGGCGTGGTTCTCCCTATTTCTCCCTTTGGCTCAGGTACAGATTGGATCTCAGGTGAGAAAAAAACCCATCCATTTTTATCACAGGGTAATCTAGACGGAGTTGCATTCCACAGAAGGGTTGGTCTCAGCGCCAACACTGGTTCTTGTTCCTCATCCAAGCCGCAGTGCATTTCAGGGTCTCAAGATGGGTTATTTGCATCAGAGTAGGTCAGCACAGCATGTGGTTGAATTTTCATGGACAGATGTGCTGGAGAACCCTAAGGAACTCCTTTCCCAGTGGCTCCTCCTTCGTTATAAGTGTGGTATGCAAATGTTTCATAGTTATGGCTGGGGTGGCGGTACATTTAGCAAATGGCACTATTTCTGAGCAAACATTTCTAATTTTCTGAAACGATGTTTCTCATCTCATCACTGCAGTTAGCTGGGCGTAGAACAGACTCTGCTGCAAGGTCTTTCAGTGATAGCATGAAGACAGGACTATTGTTCAGCCCAGCTGCCTCTAGAATCCCTGTCTTTGGGAAACCCTTGCAATGAAATACATACAACCCTTCTCTGCTATTCTTCTGGCTCCAGATTCTGCTGCTTCTGTTTGCTGTCTTGGTCCGTGGTTATTTTAATGACACAGAACAATACAAATACTTCATTTCTAAGCTTTTACATGGTCTAGTACATATAAAACAAGTGCCTTCTGTGATACATCAGTAAGGCCCTGAAGCCCAGGTGGGAGATGCTGCTCTATTAATCCGCTCAACAGTTCAATCTACAGAGCTTAGAATCAGTCAGTTTTGTGCTTGCCCTTCAACTTGACTCTTCTAGGGTTTGTGCTATTTGTATGTCTGCTTTGCTAGCTTTTTTTAAAGCCGCGTTATGTATGAATATGATAGCAAACCTCTATATAGTCTGGGTGGTTTTTGAGAATGTGTGTAAGAAACATTTACACTTCAGGAAGCCAAAGCACTGGATTTAACCAATTGTCCTTGAGTTGGTTCTGAGTCATCCTGACCCCGGGTGGGTCTGACTGGGACTGTGCTCCATCAGGTTTTCTGCCAAGGTGCCTCTGAATGGCCCTGAACCTCCAGCCTGTAAGCTAGCAGCCAAGTGATTTAACCATTTCTATCATGAAGGGACTCTAATGTTCCGTTCCAGCTAATTTTGGTACCCACCCCCCAAAAATAAAAACACTTTTTTCCCAAAGCTATGTATTTAAAATTTTTTTTTTTTGTTTACAAAACAACCTTATCACCTTCAAAGTACTGTTCATTATACTTAATACAATTGTCAAATCTATGGTTCCATGCTTGGAAATATTTTCCAAACTTATCTGTTTGGATAGCTGACAGCACCTCCCTCATTTTTTTTTTTCTTCACCTCTTCTGTGTCATCAAATTGCTGTCCTTTCGTGTCCCTCTGCATTCAGGGAAACAACAAGGAGTCGCACTGAGCGAGGTCGGGTGTGTAGGGCAAGCGAGGCATTCTGGTTTTTGTCAAAAGCGGGTGCACTGAGATGCCGTGTGAGCAGGAGCATCGCCACGGGGGCAAAGCCCGTCCTGCATCTGCCACAGTTCAGACTGGGACGCAGCGTTTTCAGAGCCTCTGCGCAGAAAGCTTGATTAACAGTCGGACTTGGCGGAATGAACTCCAAATGCACTACAAGTTGACATTTTCGAAGGTTTGGGAAGTTGATGGACGTCCATGAGGTTTCTCGTGAATCCACATTTCACCTTTTTGAAATGAGAAAGCCACTGGTACACTTGAGTTTTTCTCATAGCGCTGTCCTTGTAAGCTGTGCTCAACATCACAGCTGTTTTGCGGCACTTTTCCCAGGCAGGAAACAACATTTCATAGGGGCACGCTGTTCTCTTAAATTGGACATCACAAAACACAAAGTTTGAGTGAAACTGCTTTCAAGAAAAAATTCACTGTGACCCAAGAGAACCTTGCCAGGTGACGTCACCGGGTAGACTAACTCAGAGCAAATTGCTTGATGCTTGCCTCACAGGAAAAATGCATGCTGCAAAAGCACCACCCAACTGAGCTTTTTGTCCATTGCGGGAGGGGCGGGTACCCTCTCATAGTCCAAAGACCAACTGTTATGGCTAGTGGGCTGTTGGGCATAGAGTCGGAACTGACTAGACAACACCTAACCACAACAAGTTCCGAGCTTAAGGATGGTTTACATGGGCATGAAACATGAACGGCGGTTCCTCGCACAAGACTAACCCTTGGCTCTCCCCCGCCCTCTGGGGACGTAGTGTGGCCCTCTTGGCGGTCTTTGTGGAGTTAAACGTAGGTCTACCCTAACCCCCAGATGTCTTGCTGTACAACAATTCAGCACCAGATTGGATTATAATAATGCATATTGTTAAGGTTTCTTTTTAAAATACTGTCAATATGTTTCTAGAAATACATTTGTGGACACGCTCATTTTTTGTGTGTTTGCTTTTCTGCTGTAGACACGGGAGCAGAAAGACAGGCGCTGAAAGAAAATGTGTACCCCAAACTGAGAGAATTCTGCAGAGAGAACTATGGGCTGGAGTTTCAGGTAAGTGGTGTTCATCTCCTCTGTAATTACCATACATACTTGAATATCAGCCGACCCAAATATCAGCCGAGGCACCCAGTTTTACTGCAAAAACTGCATTTAAAATGTGCTGGAAAGCTCGGCTTCTACATGAGTATTTACGGTATGTCAGCTCAGTTCCTCTAATACCCAGCTTGAGTATTAGAAAGGATAAGTTTTAACCCTGAGAAAAAGCTTTCTCTACAATCTGAGCATAGGTGGCATGCAAGAATGGCACCGGAAGTAAAATGTGTAGCCACCATGATGGCCTGAGTCTTTAGCACCGCCTGAAGTGGTCTGTATTTTTCTTAGAACCGTGATTATTTGCTATCCTAACAGTTTCCACTGTCACCAAAAAATGGTGAAGTTTGCAGAACAGCTACCTTGGATGTTTACGGCAGAAAATCAGGACCATTGTACTGGGTTTTCTGTCAAGGTTTACACAGCAATAGTTTCCCATTCCACAATTTCAGCACCTTGTTCAGTTACGTTGGTTATATTTCTCACTAGGTGTGAATATCCTCTTTATTTCTATTTCACTTCTAATAATCTAGTTTTTCCGCCCACTTACATTCCCACCTTGGTCTTAGAGTGATTCTTGACTGCTTCTGGGGACCAGCTTTGTAAAAAAATAAATATTCTCGAAGCATCCTGGCCCCTGCTTGCCTTCAGGCTGACCTTCAGTTTTTCTGTGCTTTGTAGAATGTTCCTTTTCTTAAGTATTTCAGGGCTCTATCATTCCCACCCATCCACTTGCATCAAACCAAGTCCCACCCATAGGGAGTAGAACTCCCTCCTACTGAGGCTGTAAATATTTATGGGAAGAGATTTATGCTCTCTCGGAGCACGTAGTGCCGTGGTTGTCAACCTTCCTAATGCCACGACCCTTTCATACAGTTCCTCATGTTGTGGTGACCGCCTCCCAACCATAAAATTATTTTTGTTGCTACTTCATCACTGCCATTTTGTTACTGTTATGAATCGGGTGCCCCCTGTGAAAGGGTCATTCGACCCCCAAAAGGGTCACACCCACAGGTTGAGAACCGCTTACCCAGTGGGTTTGAACACAACCAACATAGTCCATTGCTTACCCAACACCACCACCAGGCCTCATGCCATGACAGTTTCTGAGACTGTAACTCTTTATGGGAGTAGAAAGCCTCGTCTTTCTCCCACTGAGTGGCTGGTGGCTTTGAACTCGGACCTTGCTGTTAGCGGGCCAAGGAGTCATGATGCCACTGTTACTATGCCTCTAGGTCTCCTGATTCATTATTAATGCCACCTCCCAAACTGACATTATCCTCCCAATACATAGGAGCTCTGTGTGTCAGTACTAACGTTTGTGACACCCTGGCATTGTCATAGACCTTTGATGTCACCACCTCAGGAAGTGCATGAAGACACGAGGCCTATTTTGGATATCTGGAAATTGAAAAATAAAGGGTTTCTGCAATAGATAATATTATTTAGTCAGCATTTTTCAGCCTTAATGACAATGTAAATCTTAATTCTTCAGTACTATCTCCACTGCACATTGCATTCTCCAGCGGTGACTGTATTACAGGGACTTGTGGAAGAGTGCAAATGCACCAGTGTTAGTGGAAGACAATGTCACATTTCATTTCCTTCCTTTGGGTAAACATTGGATCTTGGTATACCTCGGGATGTCTTCTAATATGCTGTACAGACAAATCGCCAAATGACCTCAATCCCAATGCACAGTGTCCATCAGCAGTAGGTTATTATGACACACACATTGAAGAGCTACTCCTAAGTCCCCATTTGCTTGATAAAGTGTGAGCTAAGATGAAATGCCTTGTCATGAATTCAACATTGCCTTCCCCGAGGAATCTGGTTCCACTGATAACAGCGTCTCCACTGTTACAGAACTTCTGATCTGTCAAAATCCCCGCTCTTCTGGGACTCCACTCCTCTGGTGGGAGAAATGTGTCTGATAATATTAACTCCATTTTCTGAGTCTGTTTTTCTTTGTATCCTGTTTGTCTGAAAAGGGAGGGAATCTTGGGTATCAGAGCAACACCCATAAAACGACGGTGTTGATTCGTGTTAGCTGAAGGGGGAAAGAAGACAGATGCTTTCTAAATTATAGGGAGACACAGCAGAGGACAGAGAAAGGAAAATGGCCAGAAGAGAAGTCCTAAAGGACAAACTGAGGACAGAGCCTATCCCAGGCAGGTGTACAGAACCAGTTAAAGCGATGGTGGCCAGCACCGCAAATGGTGGGGAGAGTAGAGTGTTCAGACCTGAGCCCAAACAAAGCCCTTGCTGAGAGTGAGGTCGGTCTCTAAAATCAGCTTCCACAGGAGGCCAGAGTGGAAACCCAAAGCCCATCAGTAGCCAATTGGACACCTCCTGTCAGAAGGGCCACAAGGAAGAGAAGAGCCAGTCAGGGTGCAGTGTAGCACCAATGAAACACACAGCCTTCCTCTAGTTCTGTAATGCTTCTTCCCTCCACCCCACTCCCCTACACACACACCATGATCCCAATCCTGTCTTACAAATCTGGCTGGACCAGATCATGTACA
>NW_022111369.1:82111601-82134459 GCF_000313985.2 Echinops telfairi | reverse complement strand
CCAAAAAAATCAGCTTGCACACCTGCAGTAGTGTTTGTTGTTTGCTGCTGTGTGGCACCTGTCAGCTCACGCCTTGATCTGAAGTCCTGCCCAGTTCCACTCTATCTCCGTGATCGGTGGGGGGTGGCCCACTTCGACCCGAGGATCTTTAAATGGCTGCTTTTCTGAAGTAGAGGGTCAGGCTTTTCTTTCTAGTCTGTCTTGGGTGGGTGCTCTCATGACACTGCTCACTATGGTAAGAGCCCACAAGCCACACTGGCAGATGGGCGGTGGCTGCACACACGCCGCCCTGGCAGAAATTGAACCCAGGTCTCCCACGTGAGAAGTGAGAATTCTACCACCGAGTCACCAACACCTCCAAGGGTTTGTTTAAAATAAATGAATTTTGCCTCCCCTCTGAGCTGAGCAAAAGGGGAAAATACAGCATCTGGAACTTCGAACAGTACATTTTTGTGTAAATTTGGGTGGAAGATTGATATCGTGCTCCCTGTTTTCTAAAGAAAAGTTTTCTTTCCTCACGGCAAGAAAATATTGCTGCCAGAACTTTGCCAAAAACAAATGTCCCCACATGGATCTTGCCGTCTACCTCAAGTTGTGCACTGAAACTGTGAGCAATGAGTTTCACCAGTTCCCCAGACATTCCAATCTACTCCGTGCCTGTTGGCCTCCATGATGCTTGTCTCTCCACCTAGAATTCTTGTCAGTCTGATTGTTCCCAGGCCAAATGCTCACTCTACTCCCCTCCCCCATTTGATTTACTTGCATTATTATCAGATACTTTTTCTGTCCATATGTCATCTTAATGATTTTCTAAGTCCCCCAAACACATGGATTTATCTACTTTCATGACAATTTCGTTCATGGCACCTAAACATAACTCACTGCCATCTAGTACATCCAACTCCTAGTGACCCTATAGCACAAGAGCAGAACTTGCCCTGTGCGTGTCCAAGGCTGGGAATCTTCCTGGAATGGAAGCTTCATCTTCCCTCACAATGACTGATGGATTTGAAGCACCAGCCTTGTCACTAGCAGCTGAAAGACTGAAGTCCAAATATCGCTTGTTTTAAGGCTCCTTCTCTGGTCACCCCGCACTCTTCTCAGTTCCCTAAACGTATGAGCAAAAGCCCTTCAATGTACGAAGTATGTGTTGTACGTTGGCTCTGCACCAATCAGTATTCTACGTGCTGGGATCACCGGAGCAAGCCAGGCACCACTTCATCTTATGATGCTGACCATCTTCTTGTGAGATGCAGGCAAACATTTTAAAAACGTGATAAATAGATGTTACCTCAGGAGCAATTATGCTTTTAAAAAACAATTAAAGCAAATTGAGGGAGTTAGGGCTTGCCAGGTAGTCAGCAAAGGGTTCTGCCATCAGATCCCATTTCAAAAGAGACCTGCAGCAAGCAAGGCAGCAAGTCATACAGAGAGTTAAGAAATTAATATTTTAGGCAAAGATAACAGAAGAAAAAGTGTGAAGTAGGAATTTTATAGAAACAGTAAAGAAGCCAAGTGTGACCAGAATAGAGTGACAATAATTATAGGAGATTATATCACATTGATATATCACATACAACAACACATTGTATAGGACAATAATGAGCAAGATCAAAGACTTAGAATTGTACCAAGTAAAAAGGGAAACATGCCAGTTCATGCCCAATAAGGTGACTATTGTTTGTTTAAAAATTTTTGAAAATCATGTTAGTAGGATTGTAGAGAAGTTGGAATTCTCATGCATTGCTGGTGAGGATATAAGTGGTACAACTGTTGTAGATTTGGTAATTCCTTAAAAAGTTAATCATGGAGCTAATATATGACACAGCAATTTCCTTCTTACATATATACCCAAAATAATGGGAAGCAAGGACTCAAATAGATATTTCTCAATAGTCAAAAAGTAGAAACCACGTAAGTGTCCATCCATCAGCAGGTGAATGGGTAAATAAAATGTGATACAATGAAATGTTATTCAACCCTCAAGAGAAATGAGGTTTGTATACATATTACACCATAGGTGAATGTTGAAAAAATGAATTACGTGAGATAAGTCAGCCACAAAAGGGCAGATACTATAGATCTCACTTATATGAAATATCTAGAATAGACATGTGCACAAAGACAGAAGTAAATCAAGATTACCAAAGTTTGGGGAATAAGAAGGTGTTTTAAAATTTTTTAAGAAAAAGAAAAAAAATTTTAAAGGAGAGAATGAAATAACTAATGGTATTAACAGGCACAGATTAGAAAGTTACATGATTTGTAGAATATGCAATAGACCACCGTCCTTGAGATACACCACCAGACGTTTATGAAAACCTTTGTTTTTATTGTGGCGGAAATAAGCACAACAAAACAGTTCTCATTTCCGTAATTTCTGCATGTAGAATTCAGTGTGATTGTTTATATTCTTCATGTTGTGCCACACGATGCACTCACTGTGTTGGAACCCACTCAGTGGCATTTAAGAACAACATGGACTTCCTTCTCTCCTATAAAGATCAGACAAGGCGTGTCATTTTGCAAGTGACTTAGTTTGCTCAGTATAATGTCGTCCAGCTCCATCCAGGTGGTCTCCATATAGCAGGAGTTCATTTTTCCTGATGGCTGAGTGATGTTCCATCGTATGTGGAGACCACATCTTGTTTATCCATTTATCTGTTGATGGGCAGTTCCGGTGGTTCCACCATCGGGCTGTTGTGAACAGTGCCGCAGGGAACATCGGTGCGCAGGTTTTTGTTTGCATTCCTGTTTCCACTCCTAGGTCTACACCTAGGAGTAGCATTGCCAGGACAACAGCTCGGTGTTGAACTTTTAAAGCACCTACCAAACTGTTTGCCATAGCAGCGGTGCCCACCAGCCACAGAGGAAAGTTCACTTTCTTCTTGACCTTTCCCATGGATATGAGATATGATCCCATGGTGGTTTCGACTTTCATCTCCCTCCTGTTGAACACCTTTCCATGGACATATTGTTCAAAAGCCTTTTTAAAAAGTGATCTGCTTGATTATCTTCTAATATAAATATGGACTTAGTAAATTAAAATTGATTTATCATCTGCTTTTTTATGAAATGATATCTTTTATTTCTTTTTAAAGGAATCGATGTCATGATCTAGCTTCTGTGTGAAAGTCACTCAGATCCTGTGGGGAGCGCTGAAGGGGGTGGACGGGGGAAGAGGCAGGCAGAGCATGCAAAGGAGAAAGGATTGTATGCGGCATGGACTAGAGTGCGATACCGTCTGGGCAGACAAACTTTAAAATCAGAACTCAGCACATCCCTGTCGTGTATAGGGTGTCTGCATTGAAGTAAACAAATGACTTAAGTCTTCCTCACATAACATAGATGGAGTATGAGGTGGTGTTTTAAGGGAATCCCTGTAACTTTGATGTATCTGCCTTTTTGTTGGGCAATCCTGTAGTAGTTCCCTTGCTGTTGGTTTGGTTTGGTTTGGGTTTTTGGCATGGGCATGTGTTTTCGGTTTGGTGGTGGTGGTGGTTCATTTAAACTAAGATATTTAATTGTAACCCACAGACTCTGTGAAAATGTCCGTTAATTGTATATGTGTGTTGATTGCTCAGAGATGGAAATGAGTGGAAAGAAGCCAGCCTCACTCAAAGAGCACACAGCTTCACAAAAGGCCTCGTGTTGAAATGATGTCGTTTGCTTTGCTGGCGTTTATCCAGTGACCTCAGCGACAGAGGAAAGGTTGGAACGTCAGAGCAAGGAGGTAAATTTGGAGAAAATGCAGACAAGGGCAAAAGCAGGTGGGATAGGACCCAGTAAATAGGGCTATGAGTCTATCCGCAAAAACCATCCATTCTTTTTTCCAATTGTTTCTTCTCTCTTCCCGTTTCCAAGACCCTGGTTCAGCCCTTATTGCTTCAAAGATTAGATGAACTTAGCTAGTCTTATTTCTCTGTGTACTCAGTAGGCTGTAAATCCTAGAGGAAAGGACGATTTCTTGTTTATTCTTAAGTCCCTAGAGCTTGAAGCAGTGGGATTTACTAAAAGTGTGTTAAGCAAGCTACCATCATTATCCTACTAGAGTTTTTCTACACAAAACCACCAGAGTAATCTTATTTAAAGGTCATATTGTCAATTCCTTTGCTTAAAAGCTTTTAATGGCTCCCTGCTGCGTACAAGGTCTCTCTTCAATACAACCCCAACTGTCTCGTCTCAATTTTATTTCCCAAGCTTCTCAACAGAAACACTTTATGTGAGTTAATCAATACTTGGTCAGTCCTTGGAGAACATCTTGATGATTAAACATTCTAGAGATCCAAGTTCTCACTCTCTCTGTTTATGTAGATCATTCTCTCCTCTGCCCATCTGCTGTGGATTAAACTGTGTCCCCCTGAGTATGTGTTTGAATCCTAACTCTTATACCTCTGAGTGTAATGCGGTGTAATGTAATGCAATGTAATAGGACACCTTAATCTAATGAACCAGGAAGACGGAAGAAGAATCGATGCTTTGGAATTGTGCTGTTGGTGAAGAATGCTGAATATACTATGGACTTCCAGAAGAACGGACAAGTCTTTCTTCAAAGAAATATAGCCAGAATGTTTCCTAGAAGCAATCCTTAGAAACATGTTTCTTTGAAGGACATGTTATCAGGAGGGATGAATCCCTGGAGAAGATCATGAGTGGTAAAGAAGAAGGTCAGCAAAAACAAAGGGAAAGGCCTTCCATGAGATGGAGTGACACAGTGGCTCCAACAATAGGCTCAAACTTAAAATGATTGTGAGAATCATGCAAGATTGATCAGTATTTTGTTCCACTGCACATGGGGTCACTATGACTTGGAAGTCAATAGTACCTCACTGAAAACATAACCATGTAAATTAATCTCTTTTCATTATACAACCTAATGCAAGGCAAGTACACAATTGGAGTTGTACAGTGTAGGGTAGACCATGAACCTAAGCACTTCTGAGTAATATAAAATAGCAGAACACACAAACAAACACAATTGAAGACGGGTAACATGCAGGGACCATCATCTGTCAGAGAAGGAATGCTAAGACTCACAAGCAGGCACTAGAAGTAGAGCGAGGCTCACAGAAGGCATCAATACAACCAAGATGGTGAATTGAACTTTTAGCCTTTGTCTACAATGTTGAGAAAATAAATATCTGGGTTTTTCAAACCACTTATTTGTTGTCTGTCTGTTACAGCCGAACTAGGAAATGGAGGCACCAACTATCCATCCAGTGTAGCTGCAGTAGTATTTCTGACATAAATATTTGATGTTCTGCCTGCAGTATACAAGCTTTGTTTCTCAGAGCAGCATGCAAGGATTTCCTTGCCATCCCAGGGTGGTGCAAATACTTAATGCACCCAACTGCTAGCCAAAAGGTTGGAGCTTCAAGGCTACCCGGAGGTAGCCCAGTAGACATGCTTGATGATCCACTTCCAAAAATTCAGCACTGTTCTACTCGGACACACACAGCTTACCACGAGTTGGAATTGACTGGAAGCCAATTGGTCAATGGATTCTACCACTGAAGTCTCTTCTGTACCTTTTCTCACATGTAGCGTTTCTGAACTCCATTCATCTCCTTAAACACATCTTTCTTTCTCCAACCCATTGCCTCTAGTACTTTTAAATTGCACCATCACCCCCCATGTAAATGAGTAGATAAATTTCTATTATTTCTTTAAGAAACATGGAACTTCTTTCTTTGATAATCCATTTTCTTTAGTAACATTTGCTTTATTTTTATATAATACAGCATATTATAAATTGATTTAAAATATTTTATATAGTCATAACTATTTTTAAGTGTACCTTTTACACTAGCAGGCACACTTACAAGTCACCATGTGTTGATAATTGTATCCTGAGATGACAGCACCATGCATCGTTCCTGGTTCATACTAGATACGTAGGAATTGCAGGTTGACTGAGCCAAATTCATTGTATAAGTAAGATACAGTTTAGCCCACACTTTTGAAAGGAAGTGTAATGTGAGCCACAGGTGCCAGCCATGCGTGGGGCTTCAACTGTTAAACTAATGACACACTAAGGAAACAGGCACATTGAATATTGGGGGTATATTTTATGCAAGGCAATATATTGAAAATACCATCTCAACATGTAGTCAATATTACTTAGGTGTTTTATAATATTTCTTATACTGAGTCTTTAACATCCAGTGTGTATTTTATATCATAGGACATCCGAGTTTGGACTGGCCATGTTTCAGGTGCCTGAGAGCAGCAAGTGGCCAGGGGCTCCCCCGCTGGACAGCGCAGCCCCAGGTGGTAGTGATATCGGGAAGGGGTCATGCCAGCAGGAACAGAGCCCCACTTCCCAGTGAAAGGCTGCGACAATCGCCGGCTGAGGGTGACGTAACGAGAAGAACCACACTAGGAGTGGAAGCTCATGTGTTTGTGTTAAAAACAAACAAACAAAGAACTAGAGATTCAGGAAATAATGTTTCCATTTGTCCCATGAGTTGTTCCCTGCACACACTCACTGTAGGACATCCTACAGACAGAGTACGTAATCTGCAATAGTACACGCAGACTGGTGGGATCAGAGCTAAGGAACAAAGGGCAGAGCTGTGTGGTCAGCACTTCGTTTGCCTGCCTGATTTATGCTTGACATGCTCCTTGAAATCAGAGGCCTGTGATAAAGAAAGCACGGGACAGGAACGCTAACCCCGCTTTTTTCCAAGTCCTGCACCACCAGACCTTATCTTGCTGAGTGCCGTTTGTTACCATTTGCAGCTTTCCTAAATAAAGTTAAAAAAGAAATCCCCCTAACTGCCCTGGCAAGGAAATGTAACAAATAGCTCTCCGCATAGGAGCTCCTGTGGGTGGGCCCAGTCCTTGCCCTGCGTTCTGATGGGCAGCCGTGGGGTTCCCAGTGTGTAGAGAAGGACGAGAATGGAAGCCCCAGCACCTACAGCAGGAAGAGCTTGCGCACATCAGTCTCCTGTCTCAGCATGGCATCTGATGTCACCTTTGAAGGTACCTTAGCAGTCTAGCTAAGGATACTTTTCCCTGGAAACGGTCCCTGGGACTTAATCATCTTTTCTGTGGTTCTACCTCATTGTGCTTTCTTCGGTAACATGCTCACAGGCTCAGACCTGCCCTACTCACTTGCTTCCTCCTTCGATCACCAGTCAGGGCATAGTCTTCTCCTTGAACTACTTACGACCTTTGGGGGAGGGGGGTGGTAATCCCCATGCCAGAGCTCTTCCACCTTTCTCTCCACCATGCTGTTGTTGTTAGGTGCCATCGAGTCAGTGCCGACTCACAGTGACCCTGTGCACAACAGAATGAAGCACTCCCCTGCACCGTCCTCACAGTTAGCCCTGTGCTGGAACCCAGTGTTACAGCCAGCGTTCCAGTCCATCTCCTGGAGGGCCCTCTTCTCTTTCTCTGCCCCCTACTTTACCAAGCAGGATGTCCTTCTCTCGTGACAACGTGTCCAAACGATGTAAGCAAATAATCTCACCTTGCCCTGCCCCTGAGGAGCACTTTGGCTGTGCTTCCAACCAGTTCAGTTTGTCCTTTCAAGTGTGTTGGTTCTTTGGTCTTCTTTATTCAGTGTCCAACGTTCACATGCTTCTGAGACTATGGAAAATATCAGGCGCACCTGTCTTCAAAGTAACAAATATCCTTGCTGATCCATATCCTAAAGAGATCTTTTCTGTCTTTTTATAGCTGGACTGCGCCTTCTGTGAGCTTTTATAGTGAACCCAAACAAGATGAGATCCTTGACCACTTCAGCCTTTTCTCCATTGATCATGATATTAGCTATTGCTCCAGTTGTGGAGGATTTTGATCTGTAGGTTTGCTCTACTGTGGTGGCTTATGTGTTGCTGTGATGCAAGAAGCTATGTCCCTGGTGTTTAAAATGCCTGCAGGGTCCCCCAAAGTGAACATTTTCAGGGGAATTTCCAGACTGAGAGCAGACAATGAAGGACTCAGCTGCCCACTTTGGAGGAAGTAGCCATTGAAAACCTGTGCACAACTTCAAAGAAGGTTCAGTGAGTGGAAGCAGGCCGTTGTCAGAGATGGTGCTGGAGGACGGGCGCCTCGGTCCGAGGGCTCTTGCTTGAACTGTGACTAAGGAGGAGCTGCTTTCTCAGAGTGAAGTCAACCATGGTGACGCGGATGGAGGAAAGCCTGTGGGAATGGGGCCTGCATGGTCTCCATTTTCCCGATGGGGTACAGCCCAAGGCAAAAAGAAACAGCTGAAAAAGCTGCTAATGATCACAACTTGAAATGTACAGAGTAACAATCTAGGAAATTTGGACGTCATCACAAATGAAATGGCACAAATAGAGATCAATATTTAAGCATTAGAGAGCTGACATGGACTGGTATTGGCCATTCTGAACCAGAAAATCATATGCTAGGCCATAACACCATCCAGAGAAATGGTGTTGTGTTCTTGAAGTCCAGTGCTGTCTGGGATAGAATAGCTACCTGCCTTCAAGGAAATCCAATCACAGCTGAAATTCAAATTTACGCACCAACCACAAAAGCTAGTGGTAAAGAAGTTGAGGAATTCTACCAATGATTTCGGTCAGAAGTTGATCAGACATTCGATCAGATGCATTGACCCTTGTTGGGGATTGGAATGCACACGCTGGAAACAAAGAGGTAGAAACAGTAGTGGGAAAATAGGGACTTGGTGATAGAAATGAAATTGGAGATCACATGATAGAATTTTGCAAGACCGGCGACTTGTTCGTAGCAAATACCTCACCTCCGTAGTCTAGACAATGTTCTGATACCTGAAACAGAACTCACCCTCCTTTCCCCCTCCCACTTCGCCAGTTGCTGCTATTTGCCTGTCCTCCAGCCTGTAAGGGGTCCCCTGCCCCTCACCCTGTCACTGTAGATCCAAGCGACCGCTTTTCCCATTGATTCCTCTGCCCCCCGTTGATTCATCTCACCCCTGCTCCCATATCACAAGTCTGTCTTTATTCAGACTTGCCCACTTTCATAGCTGCGCCCCCATGGGGGCCCCACCCTGGTCTCTCCCTGCCCGCACGTTCTTGTGCTCGCTCCATACTGCACACAACTGCTCAGATAACCTGCAGGGAGCTGTTTTTACCATAATTCATGGATTCTCAGAGGCACATTTTCCTCCACACTTTTACATCTACGAAATCAGGATTCACGGTACGAATGTGTGTGTGTGTCCTCATACAATTGGCAGTATATTTCTCTTGGAGTGGTAACATAAAGTACTGGAGCAGCCTGTGATGGTTGACATTTTTAATTCAATAAAAGGCAACATATTATACCCTTCATAAGTGTCGTGAAAACAGCAGGAATTTTTTCTTCACAAGGCCTAGGGCTTAAATCCTAAATCCTCAAATGGCTAGTCCTGTGATTCTGGGCACATGGCTTGACCCCTTTGATGTGCTGTTGATTCTCAGTCAAAATGGGAGGGGTAAGATGCAGGTTGCCCGGTGTTTGTGAGCGTTCAGTGAGACAACAAGTAGTGCTTGGCACGTCAAAGGCACTTGAGCCAGTGGCTCTTATTCTCTGTCCTTCACGTGCATAATTCTTGCTCCTGGTCAAGGATCAGGGCCTCTTGCCTTTCTGAGTGCAGCACCTGTGTGTGGAGGGGTCCCTAACGTCTGGTGCAGAAGACTGTGCCTGGAGAGACACGTCAGGAAGGACCCTTGTCACGCACACACAAGGTGAGCTTCTGCAGCCAGCCAGACAAAAGCCTGCGAAGTCCGGTTGGTGCCTTGTAAGAGGGTTCTGGTTCATTTAAGAACCTCCGTAAGCAGCTCAAGGCATGCTGTAGACCTCTGACCTCGGAGGGCTCATATGTAGAAAAAGGCCCGCCGTGTCAAGGAGGCAGAGCCAGAGCTTGCCCCCATCTGGTCTCCTGGAGAAGAAAGAAAGGTGACAGAGAAAGGGGGTGACCAGAGGTGTCTTTGCTCCAAGAAGAGGGGGGTGGAGTGGAGGTGACCCTCAGGGCTCCTGTCTCCTCTCTGCTCTTCAGTCCAGTTGCCACTGAGCCGCGTCCAACTCATAGAGACTCGTGTGTGTCAGAGCAGAACTGGGCTCCAAAGGGCTTTCCTTGGTTTTTCAGAAGTAGGTCACCAGCCCTTTCCTTTAAAGGCCCTCAGAGCAGAAGCACACCTGTTCGTTAGCAACAGTTTTCATTACTGAAAATAGAAATCCCCTTAGAACGTTCCCCTGCCCACCCTGGACATGCCCTCACCATGCTTGGGGCAGCAATAACCCGTGAGGTTTAACTTTCTAACTCCCTTCAGGGAATTATGCCAAATGCTGAGTGGAGGGCCCCTTCTGGTCACTGCTCCCTGGGCAGCAGAGGGAGCAGTGACCACTGGCAAGGCCAGAGATGAGTGAGATGGATGGAATGTGGGCAGATGTGGGCACTCACCAGGAGAGGTGGGGTTAGGCTCAGTGTTCTCTGCAGAGCAGTGCCAGCATCTGACCCCAAGGAGAAGGACAGGCCAGTCCGTGTGGTACAGCAGCCTGAAAATGACCTGGGACTGCCAGCAATCAGGCAGACAGACAGTGGGCATCACTCACATTGGTTCTTCTTCAAAATGTAAAGTCTTCAAAATGTAAAGTCATCTGAGCATCTTCTTAGGGATGAAAACGGGGAAGAGGAGAAGTCTTTTGTGAGACTGAGCGTCTTGGTACAAAAGGAAACGATCACTAACTCATCCAGGTGCTGGGGAGTCACTTCCGACTCGGGGCAGCTGGATGTTGGGTCAGAGTAGAAGGGTGCCCCGGAGGGTCATCAGGGCCTGTGTGTGCTGAAGTAGATTGCCAGGCTTTGCTTTCTAAGTGCCTCTGGGTGGATTCGAACCTCCGCTTTGTCAGGTAACCACCAAGTGTTCTAAAAGCTTGCACCGCCCAGAGACTCCTCAACACTAAATAAAAGGTCCTTAAAACATGCGTTCCAATGTAGGCTTAAACTGGAGTTTAACTAAAATTCACTGTCTCCTGCTAAGTAGGATGGAGACCTGGGCAGGAAGCCCAGAGGAGTTTTAGACAAAATAAGCTACATTCTCTGTGCGCATCAAAGGGGTCGGTTCAGTTCAGTTCAGTCCGTCTGCATGCAGGCATGACCGTTACTGCCTTTACCAGTGAGCTCCAGCCTCAGCCGGATGTCCTGCCTTTGCCTCCCTGGCTTCTGAACCTCTCCCGCTGCGGCGCGCCTGTTCTGCTAGACCCAGTCTCCTCTGAACACATCCTGCTTCCCCCAGACGTCTGCTGCTGCTGGGGTTTCAAAATGCTGTCTGGCTCCTGAGTTACCAACCTGCATGACTAGCTTCATAATTGACAGGACTTTATTTTGTGATACACTCGTTCTTTCCTCCACATTGTCAACTAACCACCCTCTTTCCCGTTTCCCATTAAGCAAATGTGTGCAGCCTGACTCGGACATGATTTCACTCAGGCCGGGGCTCCCATTTGTCAAAACCGCTTTGCATGTCAGGGCTGCCATCGAAGCCTGCACAGGCCTTGCGCAAAGTATTATAAACTAGGTGGCTCCTCCCCCTCCTGTCCGTGGAGATGGGGAAGGAAACTAGAGATGATGAGAGACGCAGGGAAGGGCATTATGATGTCGTGGTTGACCTTCATGTAACCATGAATATTGGCTAACCATTTCAGAAGGGCTGTTGTGAAATTCTCTAACCTGCCTGCACAAGATAGTGTTTTTGTTCCTCCTTGCCTGTATGATCGCGGACAATCGGCTACCCAGTGTTTTTTCTAAACAGAGAGTAAGGGGGTTGTAGGGAGCTAGAATGTCCCGTAATTTATTTCTTGCTGAACACTTAACTCTGAGAAATTATGGCTCTCCAATTTCCCCAACACTGGAAATCACACAAGGGGATTAGCCCTGCAGTAAATGAAAGGAGAAATAGTTCCCCGTTTGCAAGTGACATTTAAGTCTCCCAGTTGGGCACAGTCATCATGAAGCTTTTCTCAAATCATGAGCCTAAGGCCACATTTTTTAATAAGTCTTCCCACAGCATCAAAGTACATTCATTTAAGTGGTCTTCCTCACCAAGCATCTGTTATAGAGCCTTGAACAAGACCTTCCATGTTCTCATCCACAAAGTAAACTATTTCTCTCTGACCTTTGGCTTTGTTTTTGACCTCTTGTGATTCCTGTTATCTCTGCCTGAGCAACCAGTGTCACATTCCTGACTCTGCACCACGGTCCCAGCAACCCGCCCTGGCGTGGTGCAGTGGTTTTCTCAGCTGCTAACTGAAGGTTACCCGACACCAGTAACAACGGACATACACCATGGGGGCCTTTGTCGCAGTTAGAAGCATTGGGAAGGCCTGCCTGAGACACTGCTATCTAATCTGAATCCTGGAGGGAAAGGTAAGCAGTGAAAAGAAGATTCAGAGAGAAGGAACTCATTTTTCCTATCAGTGGAGATGGAAAACCGTTCATATTGTTGCTGGTTGCACGGAGTTAGTTCCGACTCATAGTGACCCATGTACAACAGAACAAACCTCCATCAGGCCTTTCACCATTTTCACAATTATTCTTAAGCCTGAGCCCATTGTTGCAGCCACTGTGTCAACTCAGCTCATGGAGGGGGTCCACCTCTTTTCCTGCTGACTCGATTTTACCAAACATATTGTTTTCCAGGGACTGGAAAACATGTCCAAAGGACATGAGATGAAGTCTTGCCATCTCACTTATACGGAAAATTCTGCTTGTACTTCCAAGACAGATGTGTTTGTTCTTATGACAGTCCATGGTACTTTCAGTAAGAAAAACTCCATGATTCTTTCTTAGCAAAAAAAAAAAAAAACAACAAACACCTATGTCATGTTAAGAATTTGAGAAAGGTTGCATGTGCCCAATTGGGAGACTTAAATGTCACATACCAGTGGGGGACTATTTCTCCTTTTATTATACCAAACCTGTAATTACATCAGTTCGCCAGTTTTCTTTATTTATTGTTCAGATATCCCATGCACACGTAAAAAAACAAGGAAAAAAAACCAATAAATTCACTGCCACCTCGTTGGCTCCTAGTGATCTTAAACAGCTGACCTTGCAGGTCATAGTCCAACACATAACCACAATCCACCAGGGCTCTTTGCTCAAGGTGATGAAACGTGCCTTGGCTTGGGTTAGACTCACCTGAGGCCTCCAAGTGGCATCTATGCTCTTTAACACATCAAAGAGGTTTTGTGCAGCAGATTTGCCCAATGCAGTGCATGGTTTAATTTCTTGACTGCCGCTTCCATGAGTGATGATTGTGGACCCAAGTAAAGTAAATTCCCTGGTGACTTCATTCTTTTCTGCCTTTATCCTGATGGTGTTTTGTTGGTACAATGTGGAGATTTGGGTTTTCTTTACATTGAGTTATGATCCACACTGAAGGCTGTGGTCCTTTGATCTTCACCAACAAGTGCTTCCTGCCCTCCTGGATTTCAGCTAGGAAGGTTGTGCTATCTGTATGTGGCAGATGGTTAATGAATATTCCTCCCAATCCTGATACTACGTTCTTCTTCATATGTCCAATTTCTCAGATTGTTTGCTCAGCACAGAGATTAAATAAGTAAGGTGAAAGGATGCAATCCTGACGCACACCTTTCCTGATGGAGTATCACCTTGTCCTATTGGTCATTATACAGATTCTGTATGAACCCAAATAAGTGTTCTAGAATTCCTATTTCTGACAATGTTATCCATCATTTTCTTATGACCCACACTCTCAGATGCCTTTGCATAATCAGTAAAATGCAAGTAAACATGTTTCTGGTATTCTCTGCTTTTATCCAAGATCCATCTGACATCATCCATGTCAGATTGATGGCAGGCGTCGGGCTTTACCTCAACCTTACTAGTAACAAACTTAAGGAACTGACCTGACCTACACGTCCACATGTATTCATCTTGAAACTGTGAGAGGAGAATACAATTTAGAGATTGCTGTCCCCGAGTGCTTGAATTTATGTGTGTGACAGCACAGCTCAGATACTGCCCCAGGCACTAGTGCCCCACTGTACACTCATGACTCAGTGAAGGAACTCTGGCAAGACTGCTTATGGCTGAAATGCCCGAGTGTGAAAAGAAGCAGATGACTGCTATCCCGTTGTTAGGGGGTTGATGGTTGCTGGACTTTGGTTTGGTCCATCTAACAGAAGAAGAGAGAAACCAATTCTCTCCCTGAGACTTGGTTTATTCAACACTAGTTATCAATGGTTGCATTTATAGCGATGATAGGTACTGCGCGCCATGTTTAGAATAACATTTCCCAGATGTATGTGAATTAAGAAAGTCAAAACAAAATAAACACCCGTAGGGCCACATTATTGCTGGCCACATTTATACTGTAAGTACTGCATACACTGACATTAGTCAACTGTAACTATTCTTTTAATCCTGACATGCAGGATTAAGAGACATGAAAGCATGACTAAAACAATTCTAGGAACCTTTGCTCCCCACCAGAAATAAACCAAACAAACCCACAGCCATTAAACCAATTCTGACTCATTAGTAACATGATATAGAGTTTCCAAGACTATAAATCATTACAGGATCAGAAAGCCTTGCCTTTTTCCCTTTGAGCAGTTGGTGAGTTTGAACTTCCCACCTTGTGATTAGCAGTCCAAGTCATAACCCACTATGCTACTAGAGAAGCAGGTCCTAAATCAAGCCCAGGAAGGGTTGATTGGCCCTAGTCTTCACCTATGATCATCAGAAAGAAAAAAGGTCCAACAGTATGAAGTAAGATTGTAATTCATCCAAAGCTTTATGAAGACAACAACTAACTGCTCTACCCGATGTCCCTGAATCTTGGGCGATTTAGTCTGTAAACAGCCCTAATTATGTGATGATAAAGAAGAAACAAATCATGAGCTAAGGCTAGATCTCTAGCTATTGAGGCATGATTAATGTGGAGACAGAGGGGATGCCAGAGGTTGTTGGAGATGGACAGGAAGATGAGCTGGAGGTTGCTGTGCATCTGTGTTGAGAATAAGCTGGGGCCGTTGACTGCAGAGACCTACCGAAGGTATGGTGAGTGTGACACGTGCTCTGGGCACCACTTGAAGGCTGCCACTGAGCAATTGCTATGAACAGTTAGGGAGCAGAAGCGGGTGCTTGCCCAAGGGCATACAGCTCAGGGGGTGCCAGATGCGACATTCTGAGGCCTCAAATATGCAAGATGCTTGACCGGCACAGCCAGACACGGTGGGGCGTGGGGGGTGTTTCTGCTAACAGGAATACATGTCCACATGTATTCATCTTGAAACTGTGAGAGGAGAATACAATTTAGAGATTGCTGTCCCCGAGTGCTTGAATTTATGTGTGTGACAGCACAGCTCAGTTACTGTCCCAGTGCCCCACTCTACACTCATGACTCAGTGAAGGAGCTCTGGCCAGACTGCAAATAGGTTCCAGGTTCCTTCAAGGGAGGAGACCCAACTAGAAACAGAGTGCTGCGTGAAAAACCCATTACCTCTGTTTTATCTGTGTTTTTAACTGAGATTCTGGCCATCGCTTTATAGAGGGGTGTGTCATCAGGTAAGTGCAGGTGACCTCGGGGTGGACATGTGTCTCCTTACTTATCCACTCTTGCTCCTTCTAATCCCATTAAGTGCTTTGCAGACAAAGGGATTTGTTTAAAGCTCAAGTATCATTTGAGACAGGCATTATGTGCAATCACTTACTCCTTAAAGATACATAGGTAGTACGTACATATGTAGTATTCTCATTTTCCAGATGGAAAAACTGAAGCGCAGAGAAGCTAAGTAACTTGCCCAGAGTCACACTGGTTTCAAGTAATAGTAACTTGGGTTCTTTGCACTATTTTAAAGTGTTTTCCATGCTTCCACCACTCATTTCAGTGTGTCTCACTGTGGTGGCTCGCGTGTTGCTGAGAGGCTGGAAGCTATGCCACCAGAGTTTCAGATACCAGCAGAGTCAACCCGGGGGACAGGCTTCAGCAGAGCTTCCAGACAAACCAGAGAAGGTGAGACCTGGTGATCCAGCTTCACAAGTTGCCCCGGAAAACCCTAGGGGTGAGAACGGTGTAGCCCTAAAAGCCCTTAGGTCTGAAGGCACGCACGTACGCAGTGTTTGCAATGATGGACTTGAATGCATCAACTCTCCTGAGGACAGTGCAGGACTGGGAACATTCCATTCTGTCGCACGGGGTCTCCATGCAGCAGCGTCCGCTCAGTGGCTCCTAATAACAACCATACTTCAGGGTCCCAGTGCCCTGAAGATCGTGGCAAATCCCTGCCGTGATTGATGAGAGCTGTCCTGATCTGGTTTCTGAGTCACTCTTGAACTTCATTTCATATCCTGTTTTTCTTCAAGGTTTGTGCTCTGCCAATGTAAGTCCACAAGTATATAAAAGCTCATAACACACGCATGTACAGCTCTTCAAATCAGAGAATGGAAGAGGCTTTATGGTCTAGTAACAGAGTCTAGCTGAAGGTGGCCAACGTACCTTGGTTCCCACGAATACTAAGATTACGTGAGGACTGTTCGCTCTGTTACTCACCTTGAGAAGCTATGCCCTTTAACACAATAATGTTCTCTCTGCAAGTCTTTGTGGGGCTGGTCTGTGTTCCTTTGAATGTTTTTTGGAGTGACAGATGGTAATTCTATTAAGAGTAGATTTGACTTTTTGAAAGAGCTAAAGGGCTTTTCAAAGCCGTTGCTTATAAATAGAAAGGGCTGTATGGCTAGAAGAATGAGCCCTGGTGGCAGCACCAAGGTTAAACACTGAGCTACTAACAGAAAGATTTGTGGTTCAAATCTACCAGCTACTCTGCACTAGAGAGACGAGGCTTCCTTAAAGAGGAGCCGCCTTGGGAGCCCAGGGGGCAGCTCTGCTCCACCTTACCGAGTTGGAATTGACTCAGTGGCCACTGGTCTTGTTTTGTGGTGTTTGGTGCCGCTGGACAAATAACTTTTTTAATCAAAACAAGCTCCCAACTATAATGTGGTGGGATTTTTTTCCCCTTCCATATCAAATGAGAAGACATTTTCTCAATATGGAAAAGCAATGCCCTGGGCAATGGGATGAGTGTGAAGCCGCCACTGTAATCACTTTGAAGAACAGTCAGCATGTCAGTACTGTGCTTGTTTTAAAATCTGCCATGTTGTCTCTGTGGTTACTTTTCTATCTTGCCTTCAAATAGTGTTAGATAGCCTGGGAACACTGAGGGGGAAAAATATTTTGGAAAATATTTAAGTTCAAAGACTAGAGAAATGATGGCATGGGGCCATTGTGGATTCAACAGTGACTCTGTTTTTAAATTTCTCATTTATTGGTCTTTGGTTACATGGACCTTATTTACTTCTTTGAAGGTTCCTTCACTGTTAGGTAATCTTGGTATATAAGTGATTGCGCCTGATCTCAAGTGATAAGATTTGTTAGGGCTTTTATTTGTTGCGTTTTTGTTGTTGTTGTTTTCAGATCAGTTTAGCATGTTATAGTAAGTATGATAAATTTGCTTCCCTAAGAATTATTTAATACAAGTTAGATCATTTTAAGTAGAAACAATAAAATCAAATTACTTGCCTGAGCTTTTATACTTAATGATGAATTAAGCAAAGGCACATAAAATGTGCTGTCAACAAGTTAGTATTCAAATACAAGGTAAATTAGATTCCATTGTCTGCAGTGCCTGGACATTAGGCTAAAAGCTAAACTTAATTTTTTTAAGTATATAATAAATCTTTCTTGTTGAGCACTTTAGATTCCAACTGCTTTTTGCCAGTTATGGATCATGCTGATCTGTGGCATATTTTTTCACTCAACATGGTGTTCTGTGTCACGTAAGGTGAATGCTTCATTTATTTATGTCTTCTTTGTCTTCGTGGTTGGTTAATTTTTATCTTTTTTAGTTCTGTTCTGCCCATAAAGACTTATGGGAAGGAAGAATTTAAGGGAGAAAATTCTAGAGGCAGGAGAATATTAAAAGGAAGCGACTGAAAATAAGACATGGAGATAAGAAAGTTTGAATAAAAGCAGTAGTGACCAAACGTTTAAAAAAAACTTAGGTGCAAAACTATTGTAAGACACACACACACACACACACACACACACACACCAGGTGGCAAATAGTGTGTGATACCTTTCAGGCTTCGGATGAAAAACTTCTAATGGCAGTTTCCTTGGGGATTTTTTCCTCGGCCATTTTTCCCACCTGTGCTTTTATTCTGCCACCTGTCATGCAAGGCTGGGGCAGGACTGTGCAGCAGGTCATTTTGTGTGCATAGGGTTGCTATGGTTTGGAGCCAACTCGATAGCACTTTAAAACAACAATGTGCTTTCATTAGCGCTCAGTCTACTGGGTGCTTTGACTTAAGCAGTTAGTCAAGTCTATAAGTGGGGGCTGAAGACATTTAGAAAACCACAGTAGCCATCATCTCTGGCCTCCTCTGATTTCCCCATTGCCATGAGGCAGGAATTTGACCTGCCTCTTCCATCCATTCTTCTTTACCCTAGTCTAACATCATCCATACCTCCCATGGCACGCTACTTCTGTACGAGGTTTGATAATTCATTGCAGTGGCCACACAGAACCCACAGAAAATACTCATAATTATAGAGGGTTATTAGGAAAGTTAATAAATTACAAGTTGAGATCAGTAAACAGTAAATACACAGTCATTCATCCACAGCAACACCTCTCCTCAGCCAGCAACCAAGCCTCTCTCTGGTGCTCAGCTTCTCGGCCATGTGGTCCCTGGGCCTCTATTTTACTGGTCCAGGAAGCCAACCTCTCCTCTGGCTCACGGTCCCATAGTCGCAGCCTGGCTCACTCTGCCCCAGAATCTCCATGCCACAGTGTCTGGTGCCTCATGTCTCAGCCTCCGCTACTGCAGACAGAGATCTGGAATGTGCGCCTCTGAAAGTCCTGGGCTGGTTCTCTCTGCTGCTTCCTTATTGCTGGGGCTGGAGGGTGGGGATAATGAAACTGACCAATCTCCCCTATTAATGTTACATACATCCTATTTGCATAGACCCACCCAATCAGTTGGTGGCAACTAGACTCTTGGGTAGAAGAGCCATGCTGATGGTGCCCAGCTATCAAAAGATATAGCGTCTAGGGCAGTGGTTCTCAACCTTCCTAATGCCACCACCCTTGAATACAGTTCCTCGTGTGGCGAACCCCCTCCAACCATAAAATTATTTTCATTGCTACTTCATAACTGTAATTTTGCTACTGTTTTGATTCATAATGTACATATCTGATATGCGGGACGTGTATTCATTGTTACACATGAACATAATTAAACATAACTAAAGCATAATGATTAATCACAAAACAATATGTAATTATATCTTGTGAAATATTTGTGTTTTCCGATGGTCCTAGGTGACCCCTGTGAAAGGGTCATTTGACCCCCAAAGGGGTCGTGACCCACAGGTTAAGAACCACTGGTCTGGGGTCTTAAAAGCTTGAAGATTAAACAAATGGCCATCTAGCTGAGAAGCATCAAAGCCCACGTGGAAGAAGCATACGAACCTGTGTGATCATGAGGTGTCGATGGGATCAGATATCAGACATCAAAGACCCTAGAACAAAAAATCCTATCAATGTGAATGAGGGGGAGCATGGAGTAGAGACCCAAAGCCCATCTGTAGACAGTTGGACATCTCCTTACAAAAGGGCCACAAGGAAGAGATGAGCCAGTCAGAGTGCAGTATAGTACCAATGAAGCATACAACTTTCTTCTAGTTTTTTAATGCTTCCTCCCCCCACTATGATGAACCCAGTTCTACCTTACAAATCCAGCTAGACCAGAGCATGTACACGGGTCCAAATAAGAGCCCGGAACACTGGGAATCCAGGATAGATGAACCCCTCAGGATCAATGAGAGTAGCAATACCAGGAGGGTAAGGGGAAAGTTGGGTAGAAAGGGGGAACCGATTACAATGATCTACATATAACCCCCTCCCAGGGGGATGGACAACAGAAAAATGGGTGAAGGGAGACAGCAGTCAGTGTAAGACATGAAAATAAAAATAATTGATACATTATCAAGGGTTCATTGGGGGGTGATACCAGGGGCTCAAGTAGAAAGAAAATGTTTTGAGAATAATGATGGCAACAAATGTACAAAGGTGCTTGACACAATGGATCGCTGGATGGATTGCGATAAGAGCTGTACAAGCCCCCAATAAAATGACTTTTTTTAAAAAGAAGAAATTTGGCTCCATCACGGAAACGATAATACAAACTAGATGTGCAAACTGACGTTTTTGGTAACAGCTTTATTGAGCTTTCTTTATTCATGTACAATATTGTGTTGGGTTCTCTAGAGAAGCACAACCCGTGATGTGTTTGTTCGTGTTTGTTTGTGTATAGAAAGAAATTTATATCAAGAAATGAGTTACATCGTCGTCGGCATAGTGAAATCCAGGCTGTTTCAAGTCAGGCTTCTGCCTCATGGAAGCTGACGAGCAGGAAGCCGGATGGCGAAGCAGAGACAGGGTGGGGCACAGGCTGGTGGGTACAGAAGTCTGAAGTTAGCCTAATGAATCCACTGTTGGTAGTCTGCTGACAGCTTCGATGATCAGCAAGCTGTGCAACAAGATCCAGAAACCCGGCATACGAGCCAGCACCAGCAGAAAATGAAGGGCCAACGAGGATTCAACTCTGCTCAGTCTCTCTGTTTCATTCAGTAAGGCTTAAGACACCAAGAAGTGAGAGACGCAGTTACTAGGGTGGGCTCCTCCCCTGCCTTTACCCAGGATTGTCTAGCTGCCATCATCTCTGACCATAGCAGAGACCTAACATAAAATGCATCCACTTAACGTGTACAATTAGAGTAATGTAGTCAGCACCACAATCAGTTTTAGAATGTGTCCATCATTCCCAGTGCTCTCATCATGGCAGAATGTTTTATTACAGCCTCACTATTGAAAGAGAATTTTCCAGATAGTGGATTCCTGTTTGATGGCCTTTCTTTTCGCACTTCAAATATGGCATCCCACTGCTGCCCGGCTTTCATTGTTTGCAGTGAGATGTCATGCGTGCCTCGTGTTGGAGTGCCTGAGTGAGTGAGGAGTCCTTTTCCTTTGCTGCTTTCAAGGTTTGCTCTTTGTACTTGGCTTTCACTCTTTTCACCATGTTCTGTTGATCTGTTCACATGTGGACCTTTCAGCATTTTACTTACTTCGTTTCTTGAATTTCTCGAATGTGTAGATTAAAGGTTTTCAATCAAATGTAGGGCGTTTCCAGTCATTATTCCTGCAAATATTTTTCTTCTCCTTTTCCCTCTCATATGTTCTTGTGCTAACCTTATTTAATGGTTGATGTGATTAATAGTGCATCGCTCTTTTTTTTCTTTTTTAGTTTTTCTATGTGTTTTGTTGTGGGTGAATGCTATCAATTAGACTCTGTACAGCAGAATTCCTTTGCAAACATCTTTCTGGTGCTCTCTCATCCAACAGCCATCTGACATCAGCAGGGATTTCCTTATTCCATATCCTTTTCTGAATCCAACGTAAGTTTCTGTCAGGTCTATATAGATAGACTGATTATATAATTTTTATCATTGTATCTTCAAATTTGTTACTATGTCTACCGGTTCACTTCTACTGTAAGCCCCTATATGCTTTCATTTTAGTTATTCTACTTTTCAACTCCATATTTTCTAATTATCTCGATTAGTTTTCTCTATTTGATGCAGCATTATCGTCATACCTTCTTTGCCCTTTTTAATAATTTTTCCTCTCTTTCTCTCAACAGAGTCGTAATGAAGACTTTGAAGTCATTGGTGCTAAATCTGGCATCTAATCACTCTCTTAGTTTTTGCTTCCTGTGCCTTCCTCCCTTGTATGGATTATACTTCCTTTTATGTCATGTGACTCTGGAAAACTTGACATTTGGGTGATTATTCTTCAGTGTCTTTGGGTATTGGTTTCCCCTTCCCCACACCTGTGGGGCTCGTCGTTCCTTTTCTTGGCTATTTGGTGGCTTCCTGGATGATTTTAGTAAAGTCCACTTCCTCCTCAGGATGAAATCTCTGATGTCGCTCCTTTGGAAATGCACGTTGTCACCCTAGGATAAAATTAGTTATCTGAGGGCTCACTGTGATTGTATCTGGCCCAGAACACACCTGATGTTACACTCTACATAAGGCTGGCTGATTGCTCTTTTGTTCTAACAGTGCCCTGGAGCACCCATTGTTCTATAGTCTAATCCAATTAAATTCCTTTGTAAGGGGAGGTTTTTCAGGTCAGTGTTTAATGTTTGCTTTAACCTCTGGAGGGCTCTTAGCACTCTTGCTTATTTTTATGTTGGCTATGGCTTAGTTTGTGTCTATCAACAAGCTACTACTGGCCTCATCTTAATTAGTTTCTATCAAAACCTATATTGTTTTGTATAGCACCTTTAGGCTTCAACTTCCCCACATTCTGCTGCAAATAAAGTCAGTTTTAGAACTCTATTTTACCACCTGTCTTTCTTTCTTTTTGGGAAAAATCTCCTAACCTTATAATGCCGAGTGCAACATTTTTGTGACATTTAAATAAATGTATAGATTAATATATATTGATAACTATGAAAGTAAAAAATAAAAACAAAAAAAATTTTTCCTGAAATTAAAAATTTAGGCATTACAGGGCTAATTACAACTCCACATCTGGGGGTGGAGAAAGTGGTACGCTTTTCTCTGAGAGACTTCCTCGTCTCAGGAGCTTGGCATTGGGTAGAGACCGTAGCTAGCCTCTGTTCTCAGCTTTGCAGCTTTTGCCATGGAAATTCCACTTCATAGAAGACCTGGGTCAAGGGAAACCAGAACTCCACTTTAATCTCTATGCTGAGGGGGAGGTAAAGCCTCTACCCCATGGTAGAGGGGAACCTCTTGGCTATATTTAATTG